>NW_023995408.1:0-116866 GCF_015586225.1 Lucilia sericata | reverse complement strand
CTACTCTGGACTAAAGTCTGCACTATTGTCTGTTACTATAGTCTGCACTATTGTCTGGACTATAGTCTGCACTATAGTCTGGACTATAGTCTGCTTTATAGTCAGTACAATAGTCTGGACTATAATCTATTCTTTAGTCTGGAACGTGGTCTGCACTATAGTCCAGACTATAGCCTGTACAATAGTCTGGACTATAGTCTACTCTTTAGTATGGACTATAGTCTGGGCTATAGTCTGCACTATAGTCTTCACTATAGTCTGCACTATAGTCTGCACTATAGTCTGGACTATAGTCCGTACTATATTCTGCTCTATAGTCAGGACTATAGTCTGCACAATAGTCTGCTCTATAGTCTGGACTATAGTCTGCTCTATATTCTGTATAATAGTCTGGACTATAGTCTACTCTTTAGTCTGGACAGTGGTCTGCACTATTGTCTGGACTATAGCCTGCACTATAGTCTGTACTATAGCCTGAACTATAGTCTACACTATAGTCTGCACTATAGTCTCTTAATCAGTCTGGACTACTGTCTGAAATATAGTCTGCACTTTATTCTGGAATACAGTCTGGATTACAGTTTACACTATAGACTGAACTTTAGCCTAGACTTTAGTGTGAACTATAGGCCCAGTATCAGACACACCACCCTATTTATAATTAAAAAATTTCCATTTGTTATTTATTACAAAAAAACTGCTGCTATTTTGCTCCCCACAATTGTGTGCTGCATTTAAACCCTCTCTTTATTTTTCCTACATAAATATGACTTTATGTACTTGTCTTTCGCTATTTTTTTTTTTTGCATGAAAATTAAAAACACCAAAATAATAATAAAAAAAATAAATAATTAAAATATTTATACATTTACAGAAATATTTAAAATTTACATAAAAAAGAAAAAACAAATTTGAAAACTTATAAGCAAAATAAATAAATAAAATATTTAGTATAAATGTTTGTATCAATGTAAAATTTAAGTTTACATATCATCATAAATAATTATCAGCAAACGCAAACAACATCATTATTTTCAAACTTTATCAAATTAAAATTATATGAAAACACTAGAGCGGATGTATGGATGAATGGACGAATGGATTGATAAATTTGGAATGGCTTTGGGTTAGAAGGTGTTTTGAATATTTAAAATAATTTTAGAATTTAAGTTTTAAAAAATCAAATTTTAGACAATAACTAATAAATACAAGAAGTTAAAGAAAAAAATAAAACTTAAAACAGAAATTTACATAAATATACAGAAAAAATTACTTGACATAAGTATTAAATGTAGTTTATATATAAATATACATACATAAAATACATATTTACATGCATATGATTATGTTTGCTACATATCAACATTGTATTGTGTTAATTATTACAAATAATATACTTGCAACTGAACAAATTTAATTAAAGACGTATTGCATATGTATTACTGGGAAATAAATCAAAATAAAATTTGCAATTTTATAATTTAAAATGTCTCAATTAATGGCAGGCAATACGATTTTATTATTACGCACTTACAATTAGTTTATTCATGTTCAAATGTAAACTATCATTTTGTATTGATGCGTTAAAACGGGGAATATAGGGACACTTAATGCTTTTTTTTAAATAGCCTACACCATGAAGTGCTTATCTATAAAAGAGTCATCCGATTTTCTTTGCTACAGTAGTCTGAACTATAGTCTATATTATAGCCTAGTCTGAATTATTATCTGATTTATAGTCTGGCTACAGTCGGGTTTGCACTTTAAACTAAAGTCTGGATTGCTCTCCAAGCATAGGCTGGATTGCAGTCTAAACTATAGTCTGAACTATAGTCTGGACTATAGTCTGGACTATAGTCTGAACTATAGTTTGGACTATATTCTGAACTATAGTCTGGGCTATATTCTGAACTATAGTCTGAACTAAAGCTTAATCTATAGTCTAGACTATAGGCTTAACTTCTAGCCTACAATATAGTCCGAACTCAAGACTTTTGTTCAGACAATAGTCTAAAATATAGTTTTCTAGTCTACACAATGACCTGGATAATAGTCTGAGCTTTAGACTAGGTTGTAGTCTGAACTATAATCTGGACTGTAGTATCAGCTTTGGTCTGGACAATAGTCGGAACTGTAGTCTGAATTATATGCTGGACTATAGATTGCTTAGACCAAGATTCGAATCAATTATCTGGATTATAGACTAAATAATAATCTGAACTATGACTTTAGACTGGGCTGTTGTCTTAACTGGACCACAGTCCAGACTACAGTTTGAATTATAGTCTGAACTTTAGTCTGTACTATATTCTGGTCTATAGACCTGGACTACTGACTGGGCTGATCTATAGACCAACTTAAGTCTGGGCTACAATCTGGACTGTAGTTTGGACTATTAGATAAACTATAGTCCGAACTCTAGACTTTAGTTCAGATAATATTCTGGACTATAGTTTGTTGAATAGTCTAGACCATATTCTAAACAATTGTCTGGACTAAAGTTTTAATTATAGTCTGGACTACATTTTGAACTATAGTCTGAACTAATGCCTACACAATAATGTCTACTAAAACTTTATAAAATGATTATAGTATGTACTATGCAATGTCGACTTAAACGTGTGCTACAGGACTATAGTTTGTTAAATGATCTAGATGATATTCTAAACCATTGTCTGGATTAAAGATTTAACTATAGTCTAAACTACAGTCTGAACTATAGTATGAAATAATGTCTACTAAAGCATTAAAAAATGATTATAGTATGGACTATGTAATCTCGACTCAAGCGTGGGCTACAGTCTCGTTATTAAAAAGTCTAATTCCCTCCCTTGTGAGTTAGTATATTGAGGCATCGTTAATGTAATTTTAAACTTTTCTTTAAAGTTTATTTCTAGTTACTTAGAAATATTTTCAGTTTATTTATCTAATTTCCCCAGTGCAAAAACCAAGTGTCAATTAATGTTTTTACAAAACATTTTACTTTTAAGAAAAAAACTTATTTATCTCTACTTGTTATCATTATAAGGATAAGTGTATAAGACATTATATACACAAATGTATTTAGCAATATGTAGTATGTATGTATGTATTTGTATATGTTATATTTAATATTATATAATAACAAGTAAATTTATTAATTATAATGTTAATATTAAGTATATTTACTAGAATTTAATAGAATGAATTAAATATTAACAAAAGAAAAGAAAAATGATGATGAAGAAGAAGAAGAAAAGTTACAAAAAAATTATAACAATAATAATTTAAATAAATTAAATTTAAAGTCTATAATGGCATATATTACTTGTATATATTTAAAGCTAAACAATAACAACAATAAATACATAATGACAAATATAACAATAAATAAAATTATTATAAATTCAAAACGTGTTAAATTTTATTACATTTTAAATGGCAGACAGATGACTATAAGGTAATGGAAAGATAATTTTTATATTAGAGTAAATACATTACATAGTAATGTTACATAATAACTGCTTTACAGCCTTAAAGTAGTTTAATGATTCAGAAAATAACTGAAGCCTAAAAATATGTTAACACAATATGTTAACACGAAAATCATTCATGTTTGAATTATTAAACAAATTGAAAATTTAAATTTTTTAACGTCAACTGTTAAGGTTTGCTGGGACTTATTGTATTTCCTTATAACAAAATCAAAACTGGTTTAACTATATTATATAACATTTATTTATTTAATTGTTATGTTTATTAATAAAATTTAATACTTTAAAAAAAAAAGCTGTAAGTTCAATGGAAATATTTGTTTACTTCCTTACAAATAAAAACCATTTCCTTCTAAGGGTTAAAAACTATTATTATTTATTTACTTAGCAAAAATATTCCATAGTCCATCAAACACGTGATTTAAGTTAAGCTGCAGCAGTTGCTATTGCAGTTAGCTGCCACTGCTATTAAATTACAAAAGTTGCCGGCGTTAAGTGGTTTTGTTTAAACACGAAACACGCTTCAAGTCTATTTAAATACGGTTATATATTTTATTGTATGACTACATACTCATACTATTTAATTAACAATTGACTAATTAACTCGTTAGTGACGCAAATTAAATAAAATTTTAAATGATTTTCAAAATATTAAAAAAAAAAATCAAATATTTATTGTTAATTATAAACATTCTAAAATCTTGTGCAAAAAAATATTTTAAAAAATTCAAATATTTATTGTTGATTATAAACATTCTAAAATCTTGTGACGAAGATATTCAAACAAGATACCCTACACCCTAGTCCGGCCTACAGTCTGAATTACAGTCCAGACAAAAGTCTAGACTATTGTATAAATCAGAGTGTCGAATATAGTTTGGACTACAGTCGGCTGTAGTCTATAGTGCAGACTAAAGATGAGAGTCTAGATTATAGTCTGGACTACGGTCTCAACTGAATTGGACTAGACTACTGGCTCGACTATAGTCTAGACTAAAATCTCGACCATTGTCTGGATTGCCATCTCGATCATAGTATAGACAATGTTCTGGATTACAACATCGACAAATCTATTACCTGTCTGGACTACAGTCTCGACTATAGTCTGTACTAGAGTCTCAACTATAGTCTGGATTGGCTTTTACTACTGTCTCGACTACTGTCTGGACTACAGTCTCGTCTAGTCAGGCCTATAGTCTGAATCAACAGTCGAGACAAAAGTCTAGACTATAGTATAAATAGAGTTTCGCATATAGTCGGGACTACTGCCGTCTGTAGTCCTATGGTGCAGACTAAAATTGGAGAGTCTAGATTATAGTCTGCACTACGGTCTCAACTGAATTGGGCTAAACTACTGTCTGGACTAAAATCTCGACCATTGTCTGGATTGCCATCTCAATAATAGTATAGACAATAGTCTCCATGACAACATCAACAAATATATTATCTGTCTGGACTACAGTCTCGACTATAGTCTGCACTAGAGTCTCGACTACAGTTTGGACTACAGTCTCGACTATAGTTTGGACTACAGTCTCGACTATAGTTTGGACTACAGTCTCGACTATAGTTTGGACTACAGTCTCGACTATAGTCTGGACTACAGTCTCGACTATAGTTTGGACTACAGTCTCGACTATAGTCTGGACTACAGTCTCGACTACAGTCTCGACTATAGTCTGGGCTACAGTCTCGACGATTGTCTGGACTACAGTCTCGACTATACTCTGAACTACAGTCTCGACTATACTCTGAACTATAGTCTCGACTATACTCTGAACTACAGTCTGGACTATATTTTAAACTACAGTCTCGACTATAGTCTGGACTACAGTCTCGACTATAGTCTGGACTACAGTCTCGACTATAGTCTGGACTACAGTCTCGACTATAGTCTGGACTACAGTCTCGACTATAGTCTGGACTACAGTCTCGACTATAGTCTGGACTACAATATCAGCTATAGTCTGGACTATAGCATCGACTAATGTTTCAACTTCCTTCTCGACTATAGTTTGGAAAAAAGTTTTGGGAATACAGTCTCGACTATATACTAGACACAGTTCTCGACTCGACCACTTAATTCTGTATTACAGTATTGACTACAGTCGCGAATATAGTCTGGACTACTGTTTCGAATATAGATTGGAGCATAGTCTGGAATATAGTCTGGACTACAGTCCCGACTATTGACTTCAGTCTTGATTATTGTCTGGACTACAGCATAAACTATAGTTTGGACTACAGTATGGACTATAGTCTGGAGAACAGTCTCGACTGTTGTCTGAACTGCAGTCTCGAATATAGTTTAACTACAATCTCGACTAAAGTCTATACCTCGAGTATAGTCTGGACTACAATCTCGACTATAGCTTGTCTATACTTGAGTCTGGGCTACTGCCTTGACTTTAGTAGTAGGGACTACAGTCTCTACTATAGTCTGGACTACAGTGTTTGACTTCCGTCTCCGCTTCAGTCTCGACAATGATTTGGACTACAGTCTCGAATATAGTTTGAACAACAATCTCGACTAAAGTCAATACTACAGCCTCTAGTATAGTCTGGGACTACAGTCTTCGATTTCTTTTTGCGAAATTATGTTATAACAAATCTCTGAGAATCGTATACGGTATAAATATAGAAGCCGAACATAGAGTGCATGATTAGTAAACACTTCAGAAATTACACTCACATGTAAAGACGTATTTCAAAAAGTAATTATTTATTTTCCACAATTTAAAAAAAAAAAGGTGTGAATAGTGGCGTTATATCACAAGGAAAATATTTTCCTATATACCAAAAATACCAATATTTTTCAAACTGTAGCTAATACTACCAACCTACTACTGTGCCGCAATTTTTCTATATTTAGATCAATAATTATTGAAACAAAAAACAAATTTCAGAAATGATAATCAAAATTATTTCAAATTACACATCTGCTAAAACAATTGATAAATATATAACCTATAGAAACTTGCGGGGTAGCAAACAAACATTAACTCACAACAACAATAAAACAAAAATAATCTATATGATTTTAGTTTTTAAATCCAATTCCGCTTAAAAGTTTCGATTTGTATTATTTATATTATTATTATTTATATTTAGTGTGTCTACAACTGATAACACAATACTAATAAACGCTGCAGCGGCTCAACCTCTGTGGTTGACACAGTCGATCAGACCCACACACACACTCTATACATACATACATTTGTACATGAAAGTCAACGGAGAAATTATTCTAAAGGTAAGCTTCTAATAAAAAAATAAATTAAAATCCAATTTAGTAGCGCGTTTAAAGCTGTGCAATTCACAACACTCAAGTGAATTCTAACTAAAAAAGGAAAGGAAATTTAAATTTTTCCACAATTAAAA
Organism: Lucilia sericata; assembly: GCF_015586225.1. NCBI lineage: Eukaryota > Metazoa > Arthropoda > Insecta > Diptera > Calliphoridae > Lucilia > Lucilia sericata. Next base: position 110,012 of record NW_023995408.1, on the reverse strand, counting down.
ATACAATAACAATTTCCAAAAATAAAAAATTTATAATACATTATAATAAAAGAAATAAACAACTTAATTAATTAAAAAAAAAAGAAAAATGAGTCTTCTATTAAGAGTATTGGGTACAATTTTAAATGTCATTGCAATTGTAGTAAATTATATAGCAAATTTACTAGTGCCTCGAATAAAACCTACATATCCCCCCATCAGAAATCCAATATTAAAGAAACCCATAACGGAATTAAGAGAAGATTTAAGACAGAAAAAGGTTTGAGTCAAAATTTGTACCCTTAAAAATGTTTTGAAAATTTAAATGTAATATAAATTCTATTCTTAGTTAACTTCCCAAGAACTGGTGCAAATATATATAGAGCGTATTAAAGAGGTCAATGCCGCGCTCAATGCAGTTGTGCAAGATCGTTTTGAGGAGGCCATTAAAGATGCCCAACATGCCGATTCATTGATTAGTAAGGCGGATAATGATGTTAAATTATTGTTGCTGTTTCAACGTTATCCGCTCTTGGAATACCTTTACTGTCAAGGAATCGTGTGGTCTCAAAGGTCGGTATTTGTTTTTTTGTTATTTCGCGATATGTAAATATTTAAATTATACACAAAGGGACAAGTTTGTTGTTGTTGTTACTCTACTGACGCTTACGCTGTCGTTGCTGATAAAGTCCAATTTTTGCTTTTTATTATTGTTATTGTTGTTGCCGTTCAACGACGGCAATACAATTTAATAGTGACAATTGCGGTCAGTTTTGTTTTCTTCTGCTTGTGAGTTAAAGCAGAATTAACGAGAGGTGAAAAGTTGCTATATTGTTAGTGTCTATTAAACGAGTAGAAAAATAATTAAAAAAATCTTTAAGTATGGATTGAAAGTACCCTACATTAAGTATAAATAGGTTACTTGTTCGTAAAGAAGGAAATATGAAAACCGTTTCCGATGGACCTTTTTAATTTGAAGCTGTTTATGAATTAAAAACAAAGTGTCTTTTGAGTAGAGTTATCTGATCAATTGATCAAAAATGATCGCTCTCTTTTGTCAAAAAATTTCCCAATTTTCATAATGCGGCAATTCTAGGAAAAAATTGAAAGTGAAAAACTGTATTTGTATTTGAAAATCGAATAAAATTATTCGAATAAAAGCCATTATAAGAGATAAATTCAGGACATATTACAAGAATCATCCTTTTTAATTTAAAAGTTTTCGTTATTGTTATGAAAAATCGATTCAAATTATTTGATTAATCCATTAAAATTATTCGATTAATTATTCGATTAATCGATTAAAATTATTCGATTTATCGATTAAAATTAAATTGAATTGTTTGAATAAAAAATTTAATATAAAAAATTTTAATTTTTTTTTTTTAAAATATTCGATATTCGAAAAAAATTATTCGAATAAAATAAATAATGAGATAAAAATTAAGGATATCTTAAAATAATAAAAATATTTCAATTTAAAAGATTCCATTTTTAATAGAAAGATACAATTTTTATGAATAATCGATTAATATTATTCTATTATTCGATTAAAATTATTCGCTTCAAATATTTCAAATAGTTTATTAAAATTTTTTTATTAATCTTTTATCGAATAATAAATTTAAAATAATAAATTTATCGAATAATATAAATCGATTAAAATGTTTCGATTAATCGATTAAAATTAAATTGAATTGTTTGAATAAAAAATTTAATATAAAAAATTTTAATTTTTATTTAAAAATATTCGATATTCGAAAAAAATTATTCGAATAAAATAAATAATGAGATAAAAATTAAGGATATCTTAAAATAATAAAAATATTTCAATTTAAAAGATTCCATTTTTAATAGAAAGATACAATTTTTATGAATAATCGATTAATATTATTCTATTATTCGATTAAAATTATTCGCTTCAAATATTTCAAATAGTTTATTAAATTTTTTTATTAATCTTTTAAAATGATTAGTTAAATCGCTAAAATTATTAAAATTTATCAAATAATATAAATCGATTAAAATGTTTCGATTAATCGATTAATTTTTTCCATTAATAAATTTAACTTAACTAAATAAACTAAATAAATAAAAAAATTATTGAAATTGTATTTATTTATTTTCATCTAAAAGTAATCGATTAAAATTATTCGAATAAAAAACGTTATAAGGAATAAATTCCGGAAATATTAAAACAATAACATTTTTTCAATTTAAAAGTTTCCGTTTAATGAAAAAGAAAACTTTTGTGAATAATCGATTAATATTATTCTAATAATCGATTAAATTAATCGATTGATCGATAACAAATTTTTCGATTAATTTCGATAAATCGATTAAAATTTTTCGACTAATCAATATTAATCAAATTGAAATGGTTGAAATTAAAAAAAATATTTGTATTTAAGAGAATTCAATATTCGAATAAAATTATTCGAATAAACGAAAAATTAATTCAGAATATCTTAAAATAATAAAAATATTTTTTAATTGAAATTTAATTGAAATTGAATTAAAACCCATTTTTAATAGAAAAAACAATATAATTAATAATCAATTAATATTATTCGAATAAAATTATTCGCTTCAAATATTTCTATTAAGTTATTAAAATACTTTTAATAATCTATTTTAAATAATTAGAATAATATTAATAAGTAAAAATTATTCAATTAATCGAATATTATTAATCGATTAATATTATTCGATTAAAAGTTTTTTATTAATAGATTTAAATTAAGCGATTACGAATGAATATAAAAAATGGAAAACGAAATATTTTTATCTAAAAATAACCGATTAAAATTATTCGAATAAAATAAAATTATTCAAATAAAATTGTTTCCATTAATATATTTATATTAGACCCTTGAACCAACTGAATACAAAACTAATTGAAGTTTCCGTTTAATAGAAAAGAAAACTTTTGTGAATAATCGATTAATATTATTCGAATAAAGTTATTCTCTTCAAATATTTCGATTAATTTATTAAAATGCTTCTATTAATCTCTTAAAATTATTCGATTAAAGGAATAGTATCAATCGGTTAAAATTATTAAGCGAATAATATTAATCGATTAAAAGTTTTCGTTTAATAGATTCAAATTAACCGATTATGAATGAATATAAAAAATGGAAAAAAATGTTAATCTAAAAATATCCGATTAAAATTATTCGAATAAAACACGTTATAGGAAAAAATCAGGAAATATGAAAACAATAAAAATATCGGTTAAAACTTTTAAATTAAAAAAAAAATAACATTTTTGTGAATAAAATTATTCGATTAATCGTTTAAAATTTTTCGAATAAAAAGTAAAATGAGGAAAATATTAAAATAATAAAATATTTAAACCACAAATATGCCATTAAAACCGATTTTTAATAGAAAATAAAATTGTATAAATAATCGATTAATATTATTCTATTATTCGATCATTTGCTTCAAATATTTTAATCATTTTGATATCAAATGCACCAAAGAATTAAAAGTTTGGCTAGAAACTCATAACAACGCATCATTATACTGAAGTTACGCTGAAATCTGCAAAATTCAGAACAGATAAGGGCAAAACGTTTTTATTTAATCAATAACTTTAAAAAACACCTGTTGTTATTTAAACGATCAAATACTCACGGCTGAATTTCAATCCAACGTGTTTATTTGTGATTAAAATCAATGTTCACCTCATTCTAATCAGTTTGGGTATTTGTTCGTTGGACTCTAAAATAATGATTATTTTGATTAGGAGTTAAACTCAAAAAGTCAAAAATCAAATCGAGTGATTTATGGATTCAATATTTATGAAATCATGCAGCACAGGTGTCGATAGAACAGTTTTGATAACCTTTGACTCTTAATACAATACTGTTATCTTAATTATACAAATTTTTTAGGTCTCTCCTTTTCGGTGGGTAGTCTGAAACGTAAACACGAAGTATGTCCTCAAGATAGTGAAGTGGTAAGCTTGGTAAAAGCGGCTGGTGGTATACCACTCCTGGTATCCGCCAATCCAGAATTTTGTTTCTCATTTGAGGCCGATACACATGTAAATGGAAAATGTCTAAATCCCTACGATTTAAGACGTACATCGGGTGGTTCCTCAAGTGGTGAGGTAAGTAAAATATTGCTCTAACTAGTTCCCATAATAAAAAATAAAAATCTTTTTTCATTTTAGGGTTCTCTAAATGGTGCTGGTGCTACAACTTTTGGTGTAGCCTCAGATGTTAGTGGTTCCATACGTTTGCCAGCCCTATTCTGTGGTGTTTTTGGTCATAAACCCACCGGGGATTTGGTATCAGTGCAAGGTCATTTTCCCTATAGTAATACAGATGCCCAATTTGCCGACTTTCTACAAATGGGTCCTATAACCCGATTTGCTCAGGATTTACCTCTACTAATGCAAATAATGGCAGGAAAAAATGCTGATAAATTAAAGTTCGAGGAGGGAGTCAAATTGGATGACATAAAGGTAAATTTGAAAATTATCTAGAGTTAAAAATTCTAATTACTAAACCTTTTTAATAAAGATTTTTTACACATACTCCATGGGCAACTTTGTGCATATACCAGCAGATTTTGAAATCAAATTAGCCATTACCAGAGCCGTTAAATGTTTTGAAAAGGGAGGCTTGTACACAGAACAGGTGGGTTTTTAGCGCCTTTAGGGACTCAAGAACTTAATTATTTATTTTTTATTTTATTTTAGGTTAAAATACCCGGCTTTCAAAGTGCCGTAGAAATGACTTTGTCACATTTAGTCAGTCTTAAAGGCATACCCAGTGTAATAACACATTCATCAGTTGAACGTCCCACGCGCCTGCAAATTATCAAGGAATTGTGTAAAAGTTTAACCGGCAATTCAAAAATTACCGCTATGCCCATCATAGTGGAATTAATGATTGAAATGAATGCCTTTCTAACAGATGAACATAATGAGAAATTAAGAATGGAAATGAAAGAACTTAAAAAAGATTTAATAGTAAGTGATTCCTAACACAATATCCAATAATATAACTTTTAAACTTTCTTTCTATTCCAGCAACTATTGGGTTCAAATGGCGTTTTATTTATACCCACCTACCATAAATCTGCGGGATTTTTCAATGGCTGTTCGGTTTTGAATATAAGTGGTGTTGTTCTAATGCTTATGTTTAATATTTTGGGTTTCCCCGCCACCCATGTACCCATGGGCTTAGATCGCAGAGGCATGCCTATAGGTTTTCAAGTGGTTGCTGCTCCTTATATGGATAAATTATGTCTACAAATTGCTGCTGAGCTAGACGGTGCCTTTGGTGGTTGGAAGGAGCCTTTGTAATCGAAATTTTGAATGTCAAAGTTGTTACTTTTTTACTTGTTAATTTAGGGTTATAAGATGAACTAATTAAAATATTTATTGAGAAAAAAACACTTATGAGCAGTGTTAATAGATGTGGGGATTTTCCCCCCGAATTACGGATATCAAATATTTTTGGGCACAGATTTTCATAAGTAAGAATTTGGGGATTTTCTTAAAATTTACAGATTTTTATTCAATTTTACGCTCTTTGTATTTTTTGTTAAAAAAGAACTTTTTGGATAGGATTTTTGAGGGACTACATTTAGAGCTTAAGATTGGGAAAATGAGAATGTTTTCTGGAAAATGAGTGAATGTTTTTCTGGCAACACTGATTATGTATGATAACACAGTAAATAAATTTTTATAGAAAAAAACAATGTTAATTTAACATTATTGGTTGTGAAATTGGCTATTTCCAAAGCGAAGAGCTTTGGTATATGTCACCCTAGCTGCTGAGAACATTAAGAAAACTAGTGATGCCATTTTGTTTAAAATAAAATAGAAAAAAAGAATTGAATGTTTAATAGATAATAAAAAACAAATCTATTGACTTCTTTCTGAGCTAATCAAGTCTACAAACTAGTCTACTCGCTACCCTATTGTCCAGTCAATTGAATAGTCCATTGATTGCCTACTAAAATCTATTGATTATTGAATAATCTATGGACTAATCTATTAACTAATTTACTGAGAAATCTATGGGCTAGTTTAATAAATAGTCTATGGAATAGTTAATTGACTATTATCTGCACTAGTCTTTTGAAAAGGCTAAGGCCTAGTCTATAGACCAGTCTATTGATTAGTCTTTCGATTATACTACGATATACTAGTTATACTATACTAGTAGTTAATAATATAAACAAGTTGGAAAGTATAGTCAGGCTGGACCTACTATATGACATCAATTAATTTAAAATGTAATTTATTTTTTTAGTAAAATATTTAGAATTGTATTGTTGAAAAACTGATTTTCTGAGAGTGGCTTTATAAGGGGAGATTTATGTCTATATAAAAGTTATTTATGCTGAATTTCATCGTGATATTAATAAGCCAAGGCAATTTCTTAGGAGAACTTTGTATGGGGGCGAAGAAGTTCGATCATTGCGAAAATCGACACAATTAGGGTTAAGGTTATATGGGGCTATTCTGATTCTGAGTAGATTTGTATACTACTCATACTTATGTATATCAGCACAAACCCTAAATACCCTTCCCACTATAGTAGAGTTGTACTTAATTTGTCGTGAGATTACTGCGGTATTTTTTGATATCAAAAAGTGCTGCAAAAAGTACGAAAGTAATGAATTATCCACCCCTGAGTTTAAATATTAAACTACCACTTTTTCTCTATTTCGACTGCTATTCTCTCGTATCCAAGCTATCTCTCGAACATATGGCAGAGATGGAAGTTTCATTATAATTGAAATTTCTAAAAATATGAATTACTAGTGTTCAAAAATAGACTTTTCGACTTTTTATATTTTTGTAAAGTGTATTTTTCGACTTCTTGACATTTTGCGATTTAAGAAAAGTCGTCTTTTCGAACTTTTTAATATCGATTTTTGGTGAATTTTCTACTTTTTCAACTTTTCCGGACTTAAGGAATTTTATTTGCAAAATCGATTCTTCGACTTTTTTACAAAATTGTGAACAAGAAAGCCAACTTTTCTACTTCTCCGAGAAAAAGTCGATTCTCCGATTATTTTAAAGTCGATTTATGGAACAATGCTAATTATTAATCAGATTAAGATAGAAACCGAGACATAACACCAAACCTATACAAATATGACAAAAAGGAGACAAGTCAGATCATATTTATACATATAAAGTATTAGAACTATAATCAGTCCCTACCATTAAAAAAACAGGCGCGATTTCAAAAATGTACATAATTTTCCAACCCTGTTTGAACACTGTTGCTTTAATACGGGTTGGTTGATTAGTAGGTACATATAAAAATTTATCAGTTACCCCGAGAGTAACTAGTACATCGTTTGGACAGTGTTACTTTCATCGTTCCTCACATTTTTAGTTCTTTATTTACTTTGTCTGTTGTGGTTGTAGTTTTTATACTACCGGTATCTTGTCTGGAATTTGTTTTTATTTTTGTTTTGCAATTGCGAATACTTTTTTTCGCATCTTGTATATAGAAAACATGGAATTCTTTTTAAGATTAATACAATTTATGGTGAAAATAGTTTATTTACTAGTACACTTTGTCTTAAACTTAGCACTGCCTCGAAAAAAGACACAAACTATACCACCGATTAAAAACAAATTATTAACTTTATCATTAGTGCAATTAGTGCAGCGTTTAAGACTGCATCAAGTAAGTTTAATGTTTATTTAAAAATAAATTTTATTTTATAAAAATATAGTTGAGATAGAACTCAAGTCTCTCTAACTGCTCACAAAAATTTGTTTTAAATATAGATAAATAATATTTGGTTAATTTTATGCAAAAAAAAACGTTAAAAACGTAAACAAAGTTTATTATTAAGTAATGCCAATTAAAAGTGTTTTATTTTTAGGCTTAATTTTAAATAACCAGACATTTACGTAGATTTTACTTTCTACCAGTTTTTATTATTATTTTTTTTAACAATAAAAACATATTTTTTATTAAAAAATAAAATTAATGAAGTTATGGAACTTTTTTTTATTTAAGTGTAATTTGTAAAAATATTATTTGGAAAATTTTACAAAAATTAACATTTTAATAAAATAAATTACAGGTCATTGAAATAGTAGCTAATTTTTTTTAAATCTAATGTACGTAAATATGATAAACAATTTTAATTAATTTAATAAATATTTAAATGTCATCATTTAAAATTAAAAACAAAACAAAACTAGTTTGAAAAGGTGCTAATAATAGTAAATTACCTCGATATACACATTTCAATATATGAATGTAAATTAAGGTTATAACTCTTTTCATATTTTTGCAAATATGAAAATTTTAATTTTTCGAAGCTGTTGAAAAAGTTCACGCACAAATCGAGTTAAAATTTCAAAATTTGGATATACCCCTAATACATTTAAAATTTTTAATAATAAATACTACGTCAACCGTTTTACAAGTTTGAATATTGTATATTTTTTTTTTGTAGTTATTCGAATTTTATAGCCAGTATTTTAAGGTCGAAAATCCGAGCAAAGTTAGTATAAAAGTTGAAAGATTCGTTCCAAGAAGTTAGTACAGATGTATGCCACAACAAATGACTATGTACTGTCCAAGCCCCAACCTTCCCTTTTTTTACCCACCATCGAAATATTGGTCATAGACCTACAAAAGTATATACATATATGTATATACATATGTATATATTATGGGTCCTTATTAAATTCTAAGACGATCTAGCCATGTCCGTAACCCCCATATAAGGTCCTCTTTTGAAAATGATAATTCGATATAAACACTCATGACTGAATTGAAAATACGAGTACAACGATAAAATTCGAACCAAATAAGTATTATACGAAACGAAATATATCAACCAAATTTTCCGACAATCGGTCTATAATTTATCGTACCACACATATGTCTTTATGGTTTAAAAATTAAACAAATATATTTTGTTTTTCGAAAATTAATACTTTGATACTGTTTGATGGTGGGTATATAAGATTCGGCATAGCGGATTATAACGCTCTTACTTGTTTAATAATTATTTCTTAATGCAATATTTAAATGTCGGAATAAACAAGAAGAACACTAGTATTAGTTAGTTAGTTAGTTAAGTAGTAGTAGTAGCAGTAGTAGTAGTAGTAGTAGTAGTAGTAGTTGTAGTAGTAGTAGTAGTAGCAGTAGTAGTAATAGTAGTTGCAGTAGTAGTAGTATATTAGTAGTAGTAGTGTAGTAGTAGTTGATTGTAGTTTATAGCATAAGTAGTAGTAGTAGTAGTAGTAGTTAGTAAGTAGTAGTAGTAGTAGTAGTAGTAGTTGTAGTAAGTAGTAGTAGTAGTAGTAGTAGTATAGTAGTAGTAGTAGTGTAGTAGTAGAGTAGTAGTAGTAGTAGTAGTAGTATGTAGTAGTAGTAGTAGTAGTAGTAGTAGTGTCGTAGTGTATGTAGTAGTGTAGTATAGTAGTATAAGTAGTTAGTAGTAGTAGTAGTAGTGAGTAGTAGTAGTAGTATTGAGTAGGGTAGTAGTGTAGTGAGTGTAGTAGTATAGTAGTAGTAGGTGTAGTAGTAGTAGTAGTAGTAGTAGTAGTTAGTAGTAGTAGTAGTAGTAGTGTAGTAGTAGTGTAGTAGTAGTAGTAAGTAGTAGTAGTATAGTCAGAGTATGTAGTCAGTAGTAGTAGTAGCAGTTATAGTAGTAGTAGTAGTAGCATAGTAGTACAGTGTAGTAGTAGTAGTAGTAGTAGTAGTAGTAGTAGAGTAGTAGTAGTAGTTAGTAGTAGTAGCAGTAGTAGTAGTAGTAGTAGTAGTATTGCAGTAGTAGTAGTATAGTAGTAGTAGTAGTAGCAGTAGTAGTAGTAGTAGTAGCAGTCGTAGTAGTAGTAGCAGTATAGTAGTAGCAGTTGTAGTAGTAGTAGTAGTAGTTGTAGCAATAGTAGTAGCAGTAGTAGTAGTAGTAGTAGTAGTAGTAGTAGTCAGTAGTAGTCGTAGTAGTAGTAGTCGTAGTAGTCGTAGTAGTTTAGTAGTAGTAGTCGTCGTAGTAGTAGTAGTCGTAGTAGTAGTAGTAGTATGTAGTAGTAGTAGTTAGTAGTATAGTAGTAGCAGTAGCAGTAGTAGTAGTAGTTTAGTAGTATTCGTAGTTGCAGTAGTATAGTAGTAGTAGTAGTAGTAGTCTTAGTAGTAGTAGTAGTAGTAGTCGTATTGTAGTAGTCGTAGTAGTAAGTGTATACCTACAGTAGTAGTTTTGTAGTAGTAGTAGTAGTAGTTGCAGTAGTAGTAGTATAGTACGTAGCATAGTAGTAGTAGTAGCAGTAGTAGTAGTAGTAGTAGTAGTAGTAGTAGTAGTAGTAGTAGTAGTAGTTGTAGTAGTAGTAGTAGTAGTTAATCGATACTGATCATTTGGATGAATTTCATCTAACTTAGAGGACCATCCTATATCCTCCAGCATTAATTAGACATATTTCAAAATTTTATACCTTAAATCATCCTCTCAATATCTCAAAAAAGATTTCAGCAGAATTACGGACTCTACACATCTTAAAATTTCATAAGCCAGCAGAATTTTTCATGCATTGCACACAGAATTACTAAATCAGAATGACTAATAAAGTTACCTAATGAAATGTGATTTGATTTCTTAGAAATAGCTTTAATGTTAGTTTTAAAAATAACAAAACATTAAAAGTTCAACAAAGAGTAATATGATTTATAAAAATTCCCGTAAGAAAATATTTTGTAAACAAAGATCTATTGTAATGTTATGACAAAAAATTTTGAGTAATCTAGAAATTCAGAAATTTAATCATATTTATTTTGGAATACATTACAGCTAACTTCAAAGGAATTGGTACAAGCTTACATAGAACGCATAAAAGAAGTCGATCCCTATGTGAATGCGGTAATAGAAGAGAGATTTGAAGAAGCTCTCAAAGATGCCGAAAGAGCTGATAATATGCTTAATAAATGTCCTTTGGATCAGACAAAGGCACTCTTTACACAATATCCCATTTTGGGTATACCATTTACCGTTAAAGAGTCGTGTGGACTGAAAGGTTTAAAAATAAACATACTTGCAATTGAAGCCATTGCACTGAACATCTTATATTTTTTTTAGGTATGTCCTATGTTATAGGTAGTTTAGAACGTGTGGATAAGAAAGCCCCAAGTGACTGTACGCCGGTAGAGAACTTTCGCTCGGCTGGCGGTATTCCTTTATTGGTGTCGTCTAATCCGGAATATTGTTTTAGCATAGAAACTAATACTTTTACAAATGGTCGCAGCTTAAATCCTTATGATTTTAGACGCACCTGCGGGGGATCTTCGGGAGGAGAGGTAGGTTGTTAAAATATCTATAATCGTTAATTATTAAAAATTACATTCAAGGGTGCTTTACATGGTAGTGGCGCCTCTTTATTTGGCATTGGTTCAGACATAGCTGGTTCAATACGTATACCCAGTCTATTTAATGGTGTCTTTGGTCACAAACCTACTGGAGGTCTGATATCAAATCAAGGACATTTTCCCAATTCAGATGATCCCGATTGTTTAGAATATTTGCAAATGGGTCCTATTACCCGCTTTGGCAGAGATTTAGGTTTGTTGTTACAAATAATGGTGGGAAAAGAGGGGCATAAATTGGAATTATTAACACCAGTGGAAACAAAAGACATAAAGGTGAGTTTTTCGAAAATTTTCAACTAAAAAGGTTACAAGTTGTTTACATATTTTGTAGGTATTTTACTGGTTTGGTTTTGAAGGTCTCAATGGTTTTCTTCACCAAAGTGTAGCCTTCGATATACAATTGTCTATTATGAAGGCGGTGAAATATTTCGAAAAGAAGGGCGCTACTACAGAACCCGCCAAAATAAAACATTTTCGTCATTCTACTGAAATAGCCATGACTGGTATTGGTCGTCTTAAAAATTTTCCATATCTCATGAGAAATGATAACAAACCTCCCACTGTTAAAGAAAATTTAAAAGAGTTAATTAAAAGTTTTTTCGGCTATTCCAAATACACCAAGGAAGCTTTAATTTTTGAACTGATGAGATCAACAAATGTATTTATGCCCAAGGCAAACATGCAGAAATATGAAGCGGAAGCAAAACAATTAAAACAAGAAATTGTGGTAAGATTAGATAAAAATCCAGCACATTTACTACTACTTTATAATTTTGTATTTTCATTTTAGGATCTTTTGGGTTCGAATGGCGTACTTTTCTTTCCCACCTTCCATGTTCCGGCTATTCATCATAATACCAGTGTGTTTCCTTTATGGGGCATTGATTATTGTTTAATATTTAATGTTTTGGGTTTGCCTTGCACTCATATACCCATGGGTTTGGATAGCAGTGGTTTACCTATAGGATTTCAAGTGGTAGCAGCTCCTATGCGTGATAAACTGTGTCTTCAAGTTGCTGGAGAACTTGAAAAGGGTTTTGGTGGCTGGGTGCCATCTACGAAACATGATTTTAAATAAAATTTATATTTAAATATGAAAGTGCGATGTTGTTTTTTTTTTTTTGTTATTTGGAATAGATAATAACATGATTATAGCCAAAATGGTCATTTAGGAATTGGTTCTGTGTAAGCGTTATGAAGTCGACACACGTTCTATGAACTCACTAAATGGGTGCCAAAAGTAAAAGCAGCATTACTAGTTCCAAGGTTGCTGTTCTAAAATCTGATTTGATTCTGTTTGCATTCATTCTAAAACTAGTTAATTTAGAACAAATTCTAAATTACATTAGAAATAGGCAAGAATAAAATCATGAGAAAAGTTTTATAGATATTAAAAAAGTACAAGAGGGACATGATTCAAACAGCAATTCTGAATTCTTAATAAAACCGGGTTCAAAGAGCAGGACTGAGAAGTTTTAATTTGTGAAATTGGAGATATTGTTCGAATATTCTCATAGAAGAAATCTTTCAATTGTTCCTACGAGAAATTTGCTCGAGATCTATTATCTTTATCTATAGAATGTGCTATATTTGGAAAGTCGTTATTCCGATACCTCTCGGTTTATGAGACAAAAACAGTCCAAGAAGTACTATAAAAATGTTCTTATTTAGTCAACAGTGCGTAGTCTAGTCCATCCATAATTCAAAAGTCGATGTTCCGATGAGGCAAAGCAGTCCAAGAAATAGATATGGAAAATTCAATACTATTGTACACTTTCCGTACTCTTTTACATCGAAAAATACCGCACTACCCCTAAGATATATTAAGTATATTTTTGTATTACAATCTATCAAAAGTAGTCCAGACATTAACCAATATATTACTATATAGACTTGTCCATAAATTAATCAATAGACTAGTCCATAAACTGGTATAGAAATTAGTTCATAGACTGGCCTATAGACTAGTTCATTGAGTATTCATTCGACAATAGATTTGTCAATAGACTTGGCCGTAGATCAGTCAATCGGCTAGTCCATAGAATAATCAAACGTCTACTCAAGAGATAAACCAGTCAAAATACTTGTCAATAGACACGTCCATAGACAGTTAACAGAACAGTCAATCGATTAATTACTAAACTAGTCCATTGACTAATCGGGTAGTCTAGAAACCAATGCATAGACCAATCAAGAGATTAGTCAATAAACATGTGAATATACTAATCCATAGAATAGTTCATAGACTACACCATATACTAGGGCATAGAGTATTAAATAGACTTGTTAATAGCTTAGTTCTTATCAATATCATAGTCCTAGATAAGTCCATATATTAGTCAGTAGATTTTCCAAATATGTACATGATTTTAAAATAAACAAATTTATTAAAGAATCACCTCGCTTTAACACTTTTCATTAAAATACATGGGTACATGGGTACATGGGTACCCAAGATGTATTAAGTACATTTTTGTATTACAATCTATCATAAGTAGTCCAGACATTAACCAATATATTACTATATAGAATTGTCCATAAATTAGTCAATAGACTAGTCCATAGACTGGTATAGAAATTAGTTCATAGACTGGCCTATAGACTAGTTCATTGAGTAGTCATTCGGCTAGACAATAGATTTGTCAATAGACTAGGCCGTAGATCAGTCAATCGACTAGTCCATAGAATAATCAAACGTCTAATCAAGAGATAAACTAGTCAAAATACTTGTCAATAGACACGTCCATAGACAGTTAACAGAACAGTCAATCGATTAATTACTAAACTAGTCCATTGACTAATCGGGTAGTTTAGAAACCAATGCATAGACCAATCAAGAGATTAGTCAATAAACATGTGAATATACTAATCCATAGAATAGTTCACAGACTACACCATATACTAGGGCATAGAGTATTAAATAGACTTGTTAATAGCTTAGTTCTTATCAATATCATAGTCCTAGATAAGTCCATAGATTAGTCAATAGATTTTCCAAATATGTACATGATTTTAAAATAAACAAATTTATTAAATCACATCACCTAGCTTTAACACTTTTCATTAAAATACATGGGTACATAATAATTATTTTATAAAAAATTCCATGATATTCTTGTCTAAAACCAATCACCACTCATGTTTTTTGTCTTTAAAAAGGAGTCATTACATGGATCTCTAGCAGAAGAACTGGGGGTTTTTACATTGAACCATTTCTTTTCCAATATTTTGTTTTATTATTCACTGCTAATATTAAAATTCAACAGAAAACAAGTAAGAAAGTATAGTCGGGCGTGGCCGACCATATGATACGCTACACCAATTATGAATATTAAATGTGATTTATTTTTCATAATAAAGCATTTATCTTCAATATTCCCTTGTTCCGATACATTTAAGCAATTTATGGATGAAAAACTAATTTTCTGAAAGAGGCTTTATATGGGGCTAGGGGCAAATATGGACCTAGCCCGATAAAGTTTTGTGAATATATTTATATTTATATAATATTTATTTTTGCTGAATTTCATCGCGATATTTGTGTTTATAAGTTAATTTTGGACGTTCAAGTAATTTTCTGAAGGGGACTTTGTATGGGAGCTAGGGTCAAATGGGGCCCGATCTTTATGAAATTTGGCAGGGTCATCAAGATCATCATCTTTAAAACTTAGTTGTGCCGTATTTTATCGATATATCTGTATATTTAACATAATTATGAGCTCAGAAGCCCTTTTCGGGGGGTTCTGTTCTATGGGGGCTAGGTGAAATAATGAACCGATTTTAACCATTTTCAATAGGCTTCGTCAAATCAAACGTGCGTGCCAAATTTCATCCAATTATCTTGAAAATTGCGACCTGTACCTTGCGCACAAGGTTTACATGGACAGCCAGCCAGCCAGACGGACGGACATAGCTTAATTGACTCAGAAAACGATTCTAAGTCGATTGGTATACTTTAAGGTGGGTCTAGGAGGAATATTTTTGTATGTTACAAACATCAGCACAAATCCAATATACCCTCCCCACTAAAGTGGTGTAGGGTATAATTTCCTTAACAGTTTAACAGTATTGATATGATAATATTAACATTTCTAAACAACTGTTATTAAAAGTAAATAAACACAGAGTTGCATTCTAAACAAAAATCAACAAAAATATTAAAACAATAAAATAGTGAGAAAAAGAAACAAAACGACGTAATAAAAACAAAACCAAAACAACGGAACATTTAATATTACAAAGAGAGCGGGAGAGTAATTGAATGGTACCAAAAATTACCCGTTTTGTGCACAGAAAAGCACACACACACACATTGGTACATAAAAAGAAAAAAAAAATACATTTCCGTGCTCAAAGTATCTTTGATGCGAATTTAAATTGTAGACTCGCCGTCATTTATAAATTGCTCGTCGTCGAATGAAATACGTTAAAACGGCAAATTAAGAAAATAAAAAGAAGAAAATTAATAAAGAAACAAACTAAATAAAATAAAACAATAATATTAATTACTATTAAACATAATATAAAGAAAAGTGAACATTTACAATAAATTTATTATTGATAAAACAACCTATATTTTCTACTGGAATTTATACAAATTGTTATATTAAAAAAAATTAAAATTAATTAAAGACTTAACAGTGCCTTTTTTTAAAAAAGAAAAGAGTGACGAATTATAAAACTAATTAAAGGTTTCATTTATGTAAATAACTAATAAATATAAAAATTAATTTATTTTAAATTGCTAAACAACACAATACAACTACTAAAACGTAACAACAACAATAATAAAGAAATATTAACAAAAAACATTTTAAGCCACGCATTATAAAATAGTTTTCAATTAAAATACAACAACTATAAAAAAAAGCAGCAAAGCTCCCTCTTTACGCTTTTTTGAAAATAATAAAAACAACAAATTGAAGAAATCTGTTGATGATTTATTAAATATCATTGATAATATTAAAGAAGAAAGTGATTTTATTTATTGCTATTTGTTTAAAAACAAAATCACCAACAAGTGTTTTAGTTGCTGCTTTTTTTGAAAACTCCAAAAAGAAAAAAAACACCAAAAAAGAATTTTATAAAAAATTAAAAAATATTTTTTTGTGGTTGATTAACTCAAGTGATTTCTTTCGATTTTTTAATTTTTTTTCAAAAAATTTTTTATTCAACTAAACTTACGTAGTACAACGTACTTATTTACCTACATACAAATAAAACAACAAAAAATAAACTCTTAAAAAAATAAAAATTTACGTGAGTGTGTTTGTATGTATACGTGAGGGATTCGTGTGTGATTCAACAATACAACGCAACAAAAATAAAGCAAAATAACAACAAAATAAACTAAAAAAAAAAAAAAACAAAATAAAAGAAAAATAAAACACAACAACAACAAAAACCAAATAAATTATACAAGCAGCCAAGTAAGCAAAGCAAACAAAAACAGTGTGCCCAACAGAAAAAAAACATACACACACACACACCAACCATCACACGTTAAACAGAGAACGCGCGCTGCTGTGTCATTAAATAGCAAACGGTACCAACACACCACCACCAATCAATGAGAGTGAGTGTGACAGCGCTAGCGTGAGTCATAATATCAACACATATAAAGTGAAATGAAAATGCGGATAAAGAGAGAATCACCGTGTCTATTGCTTAGATTTATGCCAATCACCAAAGTCGGTAAGTTGTTAGTTTTTGTTTTTTAACCTGAAATTTTTTTATTATTACATTTTCCTTGATAATTTCTAATGCAAATATATGACAGAAAAACTGTTAATTTAAATTTCCTAGTTCCTAGTTTGATAATAATAAAATGATCTTGTTTAATTATCAGTTGTTGACTTGCTTTCTCTCTCTTTTTCCAATTGTCAGGAAGAGAAAAACAAGGCATTACAAAACAAAAAGAATTCTTGTCATAACTGTCTTAGATTCTAATTAGAAATGAATATTATTTATGTAAGATATCTTTACCGATTGGAATTGAAAACTAGACTAAAGTTCCTAGATATACATGCCAAACTTTCTATCACTGTTAGTTTTCTCATTAATGGACTTCCTCTTGAAAGTGAAATAGACTTTGATTTTCCAAATATTGGATTAACAAAAGCATTAGTTAGTAGTAAAGGAAATACCGGGAGTGTACCAGAAATAATTCAACATCTAAACCTTTTTCAGTAGGAAAGCTGCAAAGTGTCCGGACCTCGATTTCCTTATATGTACATATATAAACAACTTTCAATTGTCCTACAAAACAATTGAAAGTTGTTTTTAGGATATAACAAAACCTCAATCCAAATTTCTTCTTAAAACTAAAATTCGGATTCTTTTAAATTGTTTTCAATAGGTTCAATATATCGAGTTTTGTCAATTAAGTGAGTTTTAAGTTTCATACTTCCTTATAACTTTTAAACGGATCGATGGATCTGTGCGATAATTTCACATTGTATTAGTGGACGCCATTTATGTAAAGGAACTCAGCTTTGTTTAATGTCTGTATTAAATGTTAACTGTATTTCTAAGAACATTTTAGTCTGGGGAAGTCGATATGTTACAGGTATCCTATTAACAGAACAATCCAATTCAAGTATCGTAACTGTGATATTCCAGATTTTGTAATTGGAAGATATCTGAAAAGTAAAATGTAAATTTTCTGGACGATCGACAATCCATCAAGGTATCGCTTAAAATAGGTGGAAGTAGTTGTTGGAAACAGGTTTAGGTGGCATGCGACACTTATAATTTTACGAGAGTTTTTAAAATGTCATCCAATATTCATCCTTCAAGGTCTTTAGAGAGCTCCAAAGCGGATTTCATGTGTTAAACTTTATAAATTCATTTTATCATGTTCCCACGATCCTCTTTTAGCTTTTCTCTCTTAGCAGTGTAAAGATATAACGAGCTAGAACAACTCTGTTCTAGCGCTTTTAGCTTATCCGCTGATCTCATAACATGGAATAGATTCCTTACAGACATTTTGCCTCTCAAAAGGCTTTTAATCGTTTTATATGATATTTCAGAACATCACAGGTCTGTAGTATTCCAAATAACAGTTCAACTATAGCCGATAGTTCTTTCCAGGGGAAAAAAACATTCGTTTGATACAGCTTTCGCTGTTTTGACAAAGTGAGACTACTAGTTCCGGAGCGAAGATCCAATTGTTTCTGAAACGACATTTATGTCGCTACCCATATCTAATCTGAAAGTATTATCTAATAGTTGTCCTCTTTTTAAGGTTCATTAATTGTATACATCTCCTTGTTTGACAGCTTGTCTAGGATAGTCAACAAAATTTAGGATTTGATTAAGTCATTCAGAACTTTCCTTGCTAATATGACAATAACACCAATAAAATTTTGGAATTCGAATGTTTAAGGCCAATGTTGATAATACTGAAACTGAGCTAGAAATCATGTTAAGAAATCAATGTGAATGAATGGGGATTTGGTAATAAACGAATGTTCTAACTAAAAAGAGATGAGACAGAATTGGGTAAACAATACAACGAGCACAAAGACTTAGACATTTGTGTTAAATAAAGTTGCAGAAACAAAACTGGAAACTGGGTTTCACAGCAAAACTATTTCACTTTCCCTTGAAAAGTCTTTTTCGAGCACTGCCTAGGAATAAATCTCAACTTTTGCATTCAAATTGTTACAAATAGTTTGGTCAACAATCCGAAACTTATGAAGCATTCTTTAAAGAAAAGATAATCCTCGTAGCAGACAAAACTAATTCAACTTCCTCAATGAAGCCTGGGGAGGTTTAGAAAGAAATCGTGGAATATTAAATACCATAGTGACAAAAATTATATCGCTTTAAAACTAGGAACATCTATTCCTTTGGATTAGGCCAACAATCGAAAGACTAAGAACACCTGAGAAGAAAGGATAACTGCTTCTAAATGGAAACCATGTAAATATTTTTAAGTTGCCTTGCTACCGTTACGTACAAAACTAATAAAAGCAACAGCTCACGAGTTCGATTCTATCAATAATTTAGTGGAAAACAGAAACCGAACTACATTTACTTACACTTAAAGGTTGTTTACATGAAACCAGTATCTCATGACAACAGAGAAAGAAAAAAGTAACAATAAATAAAAACACATAAGATGACAATTGAATGATTAAAACGGAATGAATGATTGAATGTGATGTGCGCGATATTAGAGGAGAGTAGGTACATGGAAATTGAAAAACAATGGGGGTGCCCTTATTAAAATGCCACCACTGTAAAACCCAACTAATCAAACAAACCAAGACTTTAAGTGGCAAAATACACATGTGTAGCTGTAAAGCCTTTAATGGGGGCCCCCATTACAAATGAAATAAATGAATGACATTATTGCGTCTTTAATTAGCGACAGCAGCAACTGTGAATGAATTGTAATGGAATGGAATGAGTAGTAGTGCATCATCAACATCATGAACATCTTACGCAGCTCCCTTAGTTTTTACACACATTCTCTAATGATTACTCATTTTTTTTTGTTGATTACACTGTCTGACCGACAGACTGGGATGAAGGAATTGTTAATTGTTTGATTTGAAGATATTGTTGATGATGATGACGACAATAACGATCGAGGTTTGTCATCGTAGTTTCGTGAAACGTGTAGAAAGAAACTACAAATACGAATTTCTTTAGAACATTTAACAGCAAATTGTATGTTTTATTCAGTAAATTAATTCTTTTTTTTTTTAATTTTATTTATTTTTGTTAAAATATTTAACAAAACATACGTAAAACAAAACTGGAACTAGTAAAAGTAAAAAAAGATTACTCACAGCTTATTTTAAAATCAACAACACGGTTTTGTTAATTTATTTATTTATAATGAATGTTGTTTTCTTTTTTTTTTGTTTGAGTTGTTTTTGTTTAAACTTAAAGAATTATTATTATTATTTATACTCAACTCTCTTTTTAAACTCTTTTTTTTTAACTTTTGTGTTTAGTTCTTCTTTTTGTTGTCTTAATAATGTTTATTCATTAAAAATCAACAACTGAACACAAAAAAAAATAATAAAGAAAAAAAAAAGCTGGAAGGAAATTTTGTAAACATTTCGTGAGTCATTCCTCGAGACGCTGTAGACGTTTTTTTAAGTATGAGTAAATTTTATTTATTATAGACGTTTTGTTAAAACGTCTGTTGCACGTTTCGTCTTAATCTAAATATAATAAAAATATACCAGAAGCACGATTTAAAATAAGAAACTCTAAACCAATTTTTTATGTTTCTTCTCAAGTTTTATGCTTTCCTGGCTTGCCAAGTGACTAAGCAGTGTTTTCTTGCTATTTTTTTCTTTCAAGTAGACAACACTGCTTTGAAACGACCTTTCGAGTACGAGTTCGAGTTTTTTTTTTTTGTTGTGAGGTTGTTGTTTTTGTATTTATTTCTTGTTATTTGTTATTATTTCTACTTTGTAACTGGTATTCTCAGGTCTCTGGCATAGAGAGAAAATAACAAAGCAAACAAAAACAAGAAATAACATACTTGTACTTCGTCATACAACAACTTGCATGCAGTGGGTACGTACAAACGTACGTAAAAATTTACCTCCACCTCCTTCTCTGCTTCATAACCACTTTTTTCTTAAAATATTTTTTTTTTGTATGTATTTTTATACTTTTTATTTATAATTTAACACGAAATTGTTGATAGTTTAGTTATTGTTGTTGCTGGTAGTGTTTGAAGTTATTTTTTTTTTATTTGAATGTATGTATTGCAGCGTATTCATATTTATTGAAATGTTGAACTTCTTTTTATCAAAAAAACAACGTAAAGTAAAATGACAAAAATTAAAGAAACCATTCAACAAGTAATTAGTACAAGTACGTTTGAGAAAACGGGTCTTCGCTTGATAGAGTTACCAGGTTTTAAGGTATTTGAATATGAAGCATGTTTAAAACTTAGAAAAGTTTAAGAATTAATCAATCCCTCATCCTCATCAATCATGAATCGATCAACAGATACTAGATTGTAAGAGTTTGTAAGAGATCGCTTGAACTTAAACACCACAGATTGTAACTCATCTGGATACTTTGGTTTAAAGAATTGTTTAGGAGATCATCATCATTAACTTCCTGATTAACGGAGTCTCATACAATCAATGAATGTGTAAGGATCCTTAAGGACAGATAAGAGATCGCTGCAACTTCAGATCAAAGAAATCTAAGTTGATCTCTGCTCTATTTAAATTGACTGTTAACTTGTTTGATCTAATAAAGTTTCGGAGATCGTCGAAAGATTGTATGTGGCAAACAATATAGAATTGCAGCTTTTCTTGCTACAAGAGGCCCTTATAGATCAAGAAACTTGACACCTCCTTATAGGATTGTTTAAGAGATCAGCATAATTTCCCTTTCTCACTTAATGATAAACGGAGTCTACGATCAATGAATTTGTAAGGATCTTTAAGAGATCGATGTTCGTTCAACGGAAACTAGTCTGCAAGAATTTTTCAGGACAGTTAAGTGATCGCTTCAACTTAAACAACATACGATTGTAATTCCCCTTGATACCGATCAAGTTTATATTAAAGTATTGTTTAAGATTGTTTTCTATCTGACTGATCAACAAAGACCTACGGATCAATTAATGTATAAAGATCTTTGAATTTTGGATCAACGAGATTAGTCCACCAGAGTTAGTAGATCGCATCAACTTAAACAGTAGATCACTTCAACTTAGATCAAATGGGAGTGATCTCTGCTCTATTATGATTGAATATTAACTTGATTAATAAATTAAAGCTTCACTGATCATTGAAATGTACAGAGAACCCTTTAGATCAGAGAACTTAAACAAAAGGATATAATTTCTGATCTACTATGTTTAGTTGATGCTTAACTCAATATATAAATGCTGTGACCGTACGGAAATTTTGATCATACAAATAAATAATATATAGGATTCAGAAAGATTATTTTCTATTACAGTTAATCGCACTTGTATGGCAAGGAACCAACTTAAAAATATATCTCTCAACATTTCAGCAACATTTTTTTCGCAACTTGATATTGTGCACATCCAAGTGATGAAGAAACTATTTGAGATATCTTAAAGCAGACTTAATGCGTATGTGAAATACCCCTATTTCGCAACGATTTGCAAGTGATATATATATACATATATAGTTAAACAAACTTATTGAATCTATTCAAAAGAATAGCAGCGATCAATCACGTGAATCAACTTTGACTATTTAAAAACTCTTACATTATCATATATTGTGTAATAATTTCTTAAGGTTTTTTTTTACTGCACAAAACTTTTTTTTATATTAAACTTAATATTAACCTTAAACCCTGATAATTTTGTTTACCTTCAATTTATTATCACCACCAGTTTATTGTTTATACATATTTACTAATTAGCAAAATGATGACTAATATTTGGTGTGTAAACAGATTTATTAAAGGATTTTTTTTCATTATTTAAATTTAAACGCATATTTTTATAAGTAGCAGTAAACAGTAAATAATTAATTGCCTTCAAGTGCATTTTTGTTACTAACAGCTGATTCTTGTTTATATTTACATTAAATCTCAGAGATGAGTAATGTTATTAAACGTTTTCGAACAGCTGTTTAATGATTCAGTTGGATTGCGTTTTTTTATTTTTTTTTTTAAAGATACTAACTTTGTTTTTAAACTTTCATTTTTTTGCAGAATACAATAACAGAAGATCCAAAGATAACCTGGATACCACTTGTGAAGAAGAAGAGACTAACTCCTCGTCCACAAGGGCTCCCCTGACGAGGAGTTGTAGTAGTCCCGCTGTTTATGGTAAGTTTTATTCTATTATTGTGTAAAATTTGTTTGTAGGTGAATACTTGTAGCCAAGACTAAAAACTGATCTATAGTCAAGACTATTGACTCCAGACTAAAGTCTAATCTATAGTCAAGACTAAAGACTGATCTGTAGTCAAGACTATATACGGATATAACGTCAAGACTATGGAGTGATCTATAGTCAAAACTATAGAGTGATCTATAGTCCAGAATAAGGATCTACACTGTAGATTCTAGAGTAAAGACGTAGACTAATTTGTAGCCATTTGTATTTGATCTATAGTCAATACTAAATACTGATCTAAAGCAAGTCTATGGAGTGATCTATAGTCCAGACTAAAGACTGATCTATAGTCAAGACTTAAAACTGATATTTAGTAAAGACTCTATACTAATCTATAGTGAAGACTAAAGACTAATCTGATCTAAAATCATGACTATGAAGCGAAAGTATGAAGTGATCTATAATCCAGATCTATAGTCCAGAATAAAGATCTATATAAAAAGACTGTAGACTGATTTGTAGCCAAAGTCAAGACTTTAGACTGATCTATATTCTAGACTAAAGATCTACAGTCAAGACCATAAACTGATCTAAAGTCAAAACTATGGAGTGATCTATAGTCCAGACTAAAGACTTAAAGTTTACAATACTTCAAAAATAAAAAATAAATTGTTTACATTATTAGCACAAAAAACAAAATTGTTTTGAAATGTTTATATTACATGGACTTACTACTTACACCTCTCTATTTTATAGTATTTGTTTAGAAGCGGAAAATTTTATTTCTATAGAGAGACAGCAAAAAAAAATGTATTTAAATTTACGATATTGTTGTTAATTTTAAACAATTACATATAAATGTAGACGTCATTTGTATAGTTTATTTTACGTTTGTCTAAATAACTTGTAAGAATATAATTGGATGCTGATATTTATTTAATTTTTTTTAGACTTTTCAACACGTGCTTTTCTTCTCTAAGATTCTATTCATATTTCTAGAATTTTATTTTTGTTTAAGTCTGTACCAACAACAAAATCTAGGGATTTTTGTTGAAATAAGTAATTAATTATTTTTAGTTAATTGCAAAATGCTGCTGACTGTTAACTGCTAGCTGGCCATGATGTTGTTGTTAATGAATCAATTTAATAATAACAATATTTTCGCTATGATTTAATAATAAAATAAATATAAATTACTTCGATCTTTACCTAGAAAATATTATAATATGTATATGACGAGGGAAACTTTTTCTTTTCTCTTTTTTTGTAGTCAATCATTTGAATAGATTTATTATTTATAAAGAAAATTCCATTTAAGAAAGTACTTATCTATCTATGAGGGCAAATTTTTATTAAAAGATTTCTTTTAATTCATACTAAGAAATTCTAAAGATTCTTTTCTTAGACTTTTAAATTAGAAAGTATTTTTTCACAAAATTTCCTTAAATGGTATTACCTTATGATTGTCGCCCTTAACCCGTGAAAATATATAGCATCCAAAAAATATTTATTAATAACATTGAAATAAATATTTAAAAAAAAATATTAGTTTTTTGCCCTGGCCAAAGTGAAAACAAGAACCAAAAACTTTTTGTATATATATTGGCCTTACTGTGTCTACGATGATGGATTTTGTTGGCCTTAATTTTCTCAATACTCGTGGCGCGTTAAATAACGTCACTGGGTTGAAATGAATCATGGCCTTAAGACATTTATTTAAATAATATTTAACAAATTTTCCAAAAAATAAATAAATAAAATCCCAAATGAAAACATACATAAAAAAACAAATATATAGAAGATTTAAAAATATGTATATATATATTTTTATTTGTCAAATATTTTTGAAAAAAAGAAACAAATTTGCCAAAAACAAAAAAAAGTTTTTAATTTTAGAACATGTTAAGTCTTTAATTTATGGTTTTACGTATTTAAAATATTAAAAATTTGAAAGAGGAGCCTCCGTGATTTTTGGAAAGTTAAAGCTAAAAAGAATTTATAAAAACTTGAGCAGAAAACCAGATTCACATAAGTACAGACAACAGACTCATTTATAAGACTATAAACTGATCTATAGTCATCGGTATAGATTAATGCATAGCCAGGTCTATACACTGGTCTATAGTCAAGTCTACAGACTGATATACATACATATAATCGCAACTATAAAGTGATCAAGACTACCGGCTGATCTATCGTCAAGTCTAAAGACTGATCAATATCCATGACTATAGACTGATCTATTGTCAATACTAAATACTGATCAATATCCATAACTGTAGACTAATCTACAATCCAGACTATAGAAATATCTATAGTCCACCATGGAGTGATCTATAGTCCAGACTATGGACTGATCTATATTCCAGACTATAGACTGATCTATATTCCAGACTATAGACTGATCTATAGTCCAGACTATGGACTGATCTATAGTCCACATTATAGACTGATCTACAGTCCAGACTATAGACTGAAATATAGTGTAGACTATAGACTGATTTACAGTCCAGACTATAGACTAATCTATAGTCCAGACTATAGGTTGATCTATAGTCGAGACTAAAGACTGATCAACAGTCCAGACTATAGACTTATCTATAGTTTTGACTATAGACTGATCCATAATCCAGACCCTAGACTGATCTAATAGTCCAGACTATAGACTAATCTATAGTCCAGACCAGCGGTTCCCACCAGTTTTTACTTCGCGGACCCCTTGAGGAACTTATTTAATTTCGCGGACCTCCATACATATTTTGATATCTTATTGTTCGAAATAATTGTTCGTCCGAAAATTGACCTAGTCCATAAATCCCTAGGTCAAATAAATGTAGAGATGTCATATCTATAAAATATTCCCGATAGGTTTTTAATTGCATGGTTTTGAAGATAGAAAGAGTTCTTTGTTGAATTGTTAACATGATGTTTAATGTTATGATCGTGAGATCTTTCATATTCATTTTTCGTCAAGGTAGCAAAAAGGTTTCTTTATCAAATATTGTCGACATGCGCTTAAGGAGTCACGTTTCAAAAATTTATTGCGATTACAGAGGGGTAAAGTGAGCTAAGTTTTCGGGAAAATAATATAAGAAAGTTGGACTTCTTCCATGTTGTTGCGGAATGCGTTATCCGCATAATATATGACATGAACTCTTTTACTGCATGGCTTTACCTACATATTTACGCGAAACGCTATGGATTTTCTAATGTTAATTTAATAATATTGGTCGATAAAATCAAGTTAAAATCTTTGTATCACGTCGGAAGGGAATATTTATATTTAAAATTAACTAAATTAACGTATTGAAGGTGTTTTTGAAATATATAATTTTAGTCCTTACAAACAAGAACACTTTTGCTTACAATTTGACAAACTTAAATCTGGTATAAGCTTGTCTTTGAATTATGAAATGTGGCCTTATTTCATACTCCGGAATACCAGTATCCCTTATTTAATTGTAAGAGAGATCATTATCCGTCTGAAATAAAAAAACATTGTTTCACTACATTTACAGGAAATAAAAATTACATATCAGGCAATATCTTACTTTATAAAAGTGATACAATAAATTTGTAGGGCCTAGCTTCTTCTTGATAAACAACCGAAAAAATAAAATTCAAAAAGTCACCAAAAAATCTGGGATTATTGCATAAAAGCAGAATATTGTTTATTCATGGATTTTTTCGTTTGTCTTCGCGGACCCCCTAGGATTTTACTACGGACCACTAGGGGTCCACGGACCCCCATTTGGGAACCGTTGGTCCAGACTATAGACTGATATATAGTCCATACTATAGGCTTATCTATAGTTTTAACTATAGACTGATCTATAATGCAGATCATAGACTGATCTGTAGTCCAGACTATTGACTGATCTATAGTGCATACGCTAAACTGATCTATAGTCTACAGACGAAACTTGAGATCAAAGGTTTGAAACAAAAATCTAAGATAAATAATCAACATAAAGAACAATTTAGTCACAATTTTAGAATATGACTAACAGAGTTTAATGGTCATTTTGAAATAAATGAAACGCATTATCTGTACTTAAGGTCTTTGTGAGTCATGGATGGACGGAATGGGAAGGGATAAGGTATATCGAAAAGAACATTCATGAATTATAGCACTTGAAATTTACAGCGCATTGTCTTATTACAAAATTTTTTATGATTTAAATTATATATAAATTAAAAAAAAAAACTTGTTTAGTTGTCTAATAAGTCGTATTAAATGTTTTAAAATTATTATATTTATATGATAATACTATTTATTGATTGAGGTAATAAGACCGTTTTTACTACAGGAAAGGTATTAACAAAAAGTACTTGATAATACACGTTTTATTTCTATACTGTTATTTTTTTTTTATTTCATTCGCCAACCAACTACATATAATAACAACTTCAACTACAATAAATTTATAAATTACGCTACTTGAACATTGAAGTTCTTTAAATCAAAAAAACATGAGTCATAACAATTTCGAAACAAATTAAAAAAAAACATTGTCGTTGACGACGACGACGAACGTTTTGTTTATTAGTTTTTTCGTCTTTTTTCAAAATAAAAAAAAAATGAGGTTAGGTGTCAGAAAATTTTGTCCATATTACTGTTATATATAGAATATTCATCCTGTAGTTTTTGAAAAAATTACAAATTAAATGACTAATCAATTGTATAAAGTTTTACCAGATCATGTGTAACTATAGATAGAATTTTATTGAGTTTGTTAGCGGTAATTGTTTAGCTTATTGATTGATAAATAATTTACCCTATAATTTATATTTACAATTTACAATACTTTTAGTTCTACGTAAACAATTTAGTGGTGTATATAAAAATACGCATAGAAAAACTATAAACTATTGCTTCATTATTGTTTACATGTGGTGTTTTGTTTTTTTTTTTTCTGTTTCTTTTATTTTGCCGAATGACTCATACTTTGGGGTATATTCTACTATAGCAGAGTATCTTTAAAATCATACAATATAAATTGTTTATATAGTAGAAGAAAAAAAAAAACATAATTACCAAGTAGAAACTATGAACAGAAATAATATAAAAAAGACGCACAGATACACACCACCAACCAATTCAAGCCAAACCGACTAACCAACCAACCATCCATCCACATCTATTCAATTCATTCATCCCCGCCATTTACCACAAAATGCTAAAAAACACACACACTCTTTATGATGTTTTTATTAAAATATAGAAAAAAAAAACACATTATAATGATGATGAAAAAAGAAATCAAGCGATAAAATCTATACTATTTTTAGCCCAAAACGTCATTTCTTTATATAAATCGATTTATATTCAAATAAAAGGTGTGCAAAATATAAATATTTAAATGTGTTTAATCAAATTATATATTCAATATACCACAATGTAAACAAAACCCTTAGAGATAACCCTAAAAAACCGCAAACCCTAAAATAGTTTGTAGGGGAATTTGTAGGAAATTTTGTCAATAGTTGGTATATAGTCACAAAACTAGTGCAAAGTGGCACATAACACTTAATTTCGTCCAAATGAATTCCTGTAATCTATCACTAAATGACTAATTGTCTCCCTTTTCAAGAAACTAACCCAAAAACGCTAACAGAATACTAGAGAGAATCATTTGATTTACTTGCAACTGCAACAGTTTTCTCTGTTTAGCAATTTAAATCAAAATATTTAGCAGTAATTATTATATTTAAATTTTTAAAAATAACAATCATATTATCTATTATATAAACAAATATTTTACACTTTTCCTTAATAAACATAAACTTTCCGCTACAAAAAATACAAAATTTATAAGTAAAACGAAACAAAAATTGTATATTTTCATCTGCATATAGCTAAAAATATCTATCTCACTTGCATTATTTAAATTTAAAATTTTTTAAATTAATAAACATCTTTTGTCTTTCAAAATTCTTTTAAAAATATTTTGTGTAATATAAAATTGTGTCTATATTCTATTTTTTTTGTTTTCTTGTTTATTTTTAGATATCGAAACACATCCCGCCTCACCAGTTTTCCCGCACTTATTATTGGGCAATGGCCGCGATGCTGATGATCCAAGTAGTGTGGGAGCTAATTGTGTTTTAAATGTTACCTGCCAAGCACCGAACACAAATCAAATGTCGGGCCTTAAATATATGCAAATACCTGCCAGTGATACACCTCATCAAAATATAAAACAATATTTTCAGGAAGCCTACGATTTTATAGGTAAGTGGTGAAATCATATTCTTTTAGAATACTTTTGGAGGAATTAAGTTTTTCAGTTCTAGTTCAGTCAGTTCTAGTTCAGTTTTAGTTCAGTTCTAGTTCAGTTCTAGTTCAGTTCTAGTTCAGTTCTAGTTCAGTTCTAGTTCAGTTCTACTTCAGTTCTAGTTCAGTTCTAGTTCAGTTCCTGTTTCAGTTCCAGTTCAGTTCTAGTTCAGTTCTAGTTCAGTTCTAGTTCAGTTCTAGTTCAGTTCTAGTTCAGTTCTAGTTCAGTTCTAGTTCAGTTCTAGTTCAGTTCTAGTTCTAATTCAGTTCTAGTTCGTAAGAATTCTATTTTCAATTTTAATTTATAGTTTCTAGTTCTCGTCTAGTCCAGTTCTAGTACAGTTAAAGTTCAGTTCTAGTTCAGTTCTAGTTCAGTTCTAGTTCAGTTCTAGTTCAGTTCTAGTTCAGTTCTAGTTCAGTTCTAGTTCAGTTCTAGTTCAGTTCTAGTTCAGTTCTAGTTCAGTTCTAGTTCAGTTCTAGTTCAGTTCTAGTTCAGTTCTAGTTCAGTTCTAGTTCAGTTCTAGTTCAGTTCTAGTTCAGTTCTAGTTCAGTTCTAGTTCAGTTCTAGTTCAGTTCTAGTTCAGTTCTAGTTCAGTTCTAGTTCAGTTCTAGTTCAGTTCTAGTTCAGTTCTAGTTCAGTTCTAGTTCAGTTCTAGTTCAGTTCTAGTTCAGTTCTAGTTCAGTTCTAGTTCAGTTCTAGTTCAGTTCTAGTTCAGTTCTAGTTCAGTTCTAGTTCAGTTCTAGTTCAGTTCTAGTTCAGTTCTAGTTCAGTTCTAGTTCAGTTCTAGTTCAGTTCTAGTTCAGTTCTAGTTCTAGTTCAGTTCTAGTTCAGTTCTAGTTCAGTTCTAGTTCAGTTCTAGTTCAGTTCTAGTTCAGTTCTAGTTCAGTTCTAGTTCAGTTCTAGTTCAGGTTCTAGTTCAGTTTCTAGTTCAGTTCTAGTTCAGTTCTAGTTTCAGTTCTAGTTCAGTTCTAGTTCAGTTCTAGTTCAGTTCTAGTTCAGTTCCTGTTTCAGTTCCAGTTCAGTTCTAGTTCAGTTCTAGTTCTAATTCAGTTCTAGTTCGTAAGAATTCTATTTTCAATTTTAATTTATAGTTTCTAGTTCTCGTCTAGTTCAGTTCTAGTACAGTTAAAGTTCAGTTCAGTTCAGTTCTAGTTCAGTTCTAGTTCAGTTCTAGTTCAGTTCTAGTTCAGTTCTAGTTCAGTTCTAGTTCAGTTCTAGTTCAGTTCTAGTTCATTCTAGTTCAGTTCTAGTTCAGTTCTAGTTTCAGTTCTAGTTCGTCTAGTTCAGTTCTGTTGTCTAGTTCTAGTTCAGTTCAGTTCAGTTCTAGTTCAGTTCTAGTTCAGTTCTAGTTCAGTTCTAGTTCAGTTCTAGTTCAGTTCTAGTTAGTTCTAGTTCAGTTCTAGTTCAGTTCTAGTTCAGTTCTAGTTCAGTTCTAGTTCAGTTCTAGTTCAGTTAAGTTCAGTTCTAGTTCAGTTCTAGTTCAGTTTAGTTCAGTTTAGTTCAGTTCTAGTTCAGTTCTAGTTCAGTTCTAGTTCAGTTCTAGTTCAGTTCTAGTTCAGTTCTAGTTCAGTTCTAGTTCAGTTCTAGTTCAGTTCTAGTTCTAGTTCAGTTCTAGTTCGTAAGAGTTCTATTTTCTATTTAAATTTATTGTTTTTAGTTTAAAACTATTTAAAACAAAGTTTATTGTCTTCATTTTTTAAAGCAAGTCTTTATTATTTTATCATTAAAATGCTGGTTTAACATTTCTGTTCTAGTTTTCTTTTTTATTATTTTCCATAAAGATATTTTTATCTTTTTTTAAACATACTTTGTACTAGAGTTTTCTGTAGTAAAGTTAAAGTTGTTGTTTTCGTTTTTACTTTATCATCACTATACAAAAAAAAAATATGTACTTCCATAAACTAAGACTTTATGAGACGGCATGGCGGCATTTTACCCCATACTCCATACATATGTTGCATACAAAAATAACAACAAAACATAAGCCAACCATCAGCAACGTTTTTTAAAAAAAGAAAACCAAAACAAAATTAAAAAAAAAAACACACCACAAAACTTCCTTCCTTTTTATTAAAAATCCACCACTGCAAAAATAAAAACAAATCAACCACTGTGGGGATAGAAAAGAAAACAAAACATACACACACTGTTAAACAAAACCTGGTAACGGTAAAACTCTAGGGTAAACACGTAGAAAAACAAAAATAGTACTTGTTTTTACACCCCCTTTCCTGTTTTTGACAGCTCTCCCCCAAAAATGATTAACTGTGTGTTCGATAGCGTATTGTAGAAATGAGAAAATCCTTTTTAATACACACACGCATTGGTAAATTAAGGAGAGTTTATATTTGTTGTAATGTAAACGATTAAATTACTTTATTTACCTATTTCTATTACATTTGAGTCTCTTTTTCTTGTAATATTTCTCTATTTTCGTATTTTGTTTTTATTTTACTTAAAATATACCGACGAAATATAAGAGTTTAAAAGAGTGTTGACATAAAATATTTGACAATTTTAAATAAAAATAATTGAAAGAAGAAATTACTTGAGGAAAAGCATTGTCTACTTGGATTCACAGAATAACTTTATAACATCAGATACTAAAAAGCATACAGATCCATTCTATATAAATTATTTTAATTGCCAAATCTTTTATTCTTTGTCATTTCAAATTCTATTGTAATTTTTTTTACTAAAGAATAGCTACTTTTAAAACGCTGCAGTAAAAAGAAAATACCCTCACACACCCCCTCTCAAAAACAACACGCGCATCCCGTATTCTCGGGCAACTTACGTCACGTGCACTTTCGACCTCGTTCCCAATGAGGCATGCTAAAATACGAATGTAATAAAATAATGAAATGTTTTTTGTGTTGTAAGTAGCAGCAGCAGCAAAACTTTTTACACCGGTGCTGCTACTAATGTTGATGATGACGTTGTTTGGCTGACTTTCAATGATGACTCATCGTTTGGCTATACAAACATACACACACTCATGCCAAACAATACAAAAAAATTCCTTCCGTGAATCTTTTTTTTTTTTTTTTTTTTTTTTTGAAGTTTCCAGTGTCTGATATTGTTTATTTTCGTTATATTTTCTCGTCTTCTTCTCCTCTCGAACCATCTCGTTCATTCTTTCGTTTTACATTTTGTTTAACTTCCTCCTGCCCTTACCACCACCCCTTCTGTCTGTGTGCGCGCTGGGTTTTAATGTATTTACATCGGTTTAGTGTTATTGGCAACATGTGGGCTCTGTACAAATTTGTGAGTGAACGACCAGTCGTCTGCTCGTTTTTACTATACATTTACCCCACAAAATTTATTGATTTTCACTATTTTTAGTATTTAAATGTAGTGAAATACGAATAAGAAACATATAGGCTGAAAAAAAGCAACAATAAACCGTTGAAGAAAACAACAACAATTGTTTATTTTATATAAGGCGCAATTTCTACAAATTGGCTATATGTAATTTAGACGATTTTTGAAAAAATTCTTTGAATAGATCTATTTGTATATCTGGTTTTTTTTTTAGTAAATTAATTTATAAAGTTTTGTTACAACACCTAAACTTTAAATAGGTATAGACCCTTAACACATAATTCCATACCGATCGTGCCATGAGCCTGCTGTTACCACAAACTTAAGCGGCAATTGCTGACTTAGGTGTTACTTGATTACTGAAGGGTAAAGCAAAACAGGACTTTATAGTACGGGCAACTAGGCCCCATAGGAACAGTAGTAGTTGCTGGTAGAATCTCTCTAAAACTTTATAAGAATTTAGCTAATATCTTGCGACAATCTTTAGAGACAGCTACTTCTCCTACAACACTATAACATACCACCGATAACCATAGTAGTCCTTAAAGTAAAATCTGCGACTCCTATCCATATGGCAGAATATTAAAGTCCATTTGGAAGACAGCTACATACTTAAAGTCACGAACACCTCTTTCGACAGCACATTCCTCAAATTTCCGTATGAGACTCTATTGATCGGCTACAATTCATAGAAAGCATTACCACATGTATATGTCATTTAACCAACATCCCCTTTTCATGATTTTCTACTTCAGCCACCACGTGATCTCCGAAGGTGCTTTACTTATAATCCCAAATGTGAAACTTGTTAATGTGATACCGGAAGGTACAAAATGGGTCCAAAACTCCACCAATTTTAGATCCCCTGTAAAACGTTTTTCTTCGCAATTGCAATATAATGTCCTGGAACAGAATGGACCCAGGTAAATAAGATGTCTTTCAGACTCTAAAATATACTCCAATCTTTCGGAAGATATAGGTTGAAATCTTATCAGTAACATGACTCAAAACCCAATATAATCGAATCTGAACCGATCAATTCTAAGGTAGCAGAAAAAATTATATAATGCCTTGAAGGTCTTGTAAAATGACTAATATTAAACTGATAACCGATATAGATACAAGTATTGTTAGAAAAGTATTAGTTACAATTATAGATCACTTTTTAATTGGAGCGAGCATTGGTATCCAAGGAACAATAAACAAGAAACTTATCTTTAAAAAAAGTCAACAATCTTGTAAAAACTTTATCTGTCACTGCTAGGAAGTCAATAACATTACAAAAATATAAATGACCACATAGACTTAAGTCATCATTTATTTTTTTCCACTCATGTGTTGAGGTGTTAATTATTTTTCCCTATACAAACTTTTATGAGCTACTAAATGGTTGGTAAATAAAGCAAAACATCCTGTTCCACCTCGTTCCTAAGAAACATACCATTTCCAAAAAAAAAAAACCCAAGAACTGATTTTTTTTCTCTTTAGCACCCTGTATTTTTCATTTCCTTGCTTTTATTGCTGGCCAAACTCTCGAGGGCTTTTAGTAACAAACAGCATTTTTTAACAGTCATCATTTTTGCTTACATACAACTTTTTTTTTTTGGTGGATGGTATCGGTGTATATGTGTGATTTTTTTTCTTATTTATTTATTAAAATAACAATTCGCACACGGCACGAATGTTATTATTAATAATCTTTGTTACTCGACAATTCAGCTAGAGCAATTCATTCGTCAATAAGGCTAAATGTTTTTTGTTCTGTTAGTCTTAAACACC
This sequence comes from Lucilia sericata, assembly GCF_015586225.1. Classification (NCBI taxonomy): domain Eukaryota; kingdom Metazoa; phylum Arthropoda; class Insecta; order Diptera; family Calliphoridae; genus Lucilia; species Lucilia sericata. The sequence continues at coordinate 75,474 of NW_023995408.1, read as the reverse complement.
TCACACTCCCCCAGACGAGTACAATTGAACCACCTCTGATATAATAGATTAAGGAAAATGTGCCAGATTGTTGGCTACGAAAAAAGGGGAAGAAAAAAATCGGTAAAATGGGGAATTGATTGAAAAATTATTAAGTTTCTAAGATTTCCGAATATATAATGCCTTTAAGACGGATATTATTACGACTTTAGATCTGGTATTGTGGTACGACGGCTGGGATAACAAGGTTACTTTCTTTATAGATAGTTTATTTCAAACAACAGATTTTAAAATTGTGTACAAATAGATACCCAAGTTATTATAGTATCGATAGCATCCAGGTCATATGTGGATCAATATTCGGATTTATGAGCTATGTCTTTTTACCTAAGTAACAGACTTTAGACTGGTAATAGCTATAGAAGTTTTTAATACCTTGTTATTAATTATGTTTAATATCCATCTGGCATCCCTTTTAAGCTAATGATCATAATTCTGTATAAACTAAACTAAAAAAATTCAAGTGTACTCTCTTCAATAGTAGTATTATTATTATTTTTTCATTTTATTATTGTATTTGCTTCATAAACAAACTACACAACCGCAGACAAACATACAAACGCATGTGGTAGCACAATATTTCTATACGCCTCTTACTCCCCCTCCCACTTTTGTCTTCTACATTTCATTCAACAAAAAAATAAAGAAATAGAAGAAGCAGCAAATGACGATGTTCGTTCATACACCATACATATTCGGTGGGAACGACTTTTTCGTGTTGCGACCACAAAAAAAAAATTAAAATAAAAGCAACAACAAGAACATCATCATGATTATGAATGATGATTCATAATTTTCATTTGTTCATTCGTGTTTTCGTACATTCGTTCGTTCATTCATTCGTTGTTTTGTTTTGTTTTGTTTACTTATTTTCATACTACACAGACACTCTACACTATTTACATACATTTTTGTATGTTTTGAAAACACCTCATCTAATTTATTTTGCTGTTGTTATTGTTGTTGTTTTGTTGCGCATGTTTGTTCCATTAATAACTCAAAGCTAAAACTAACGATTCAATAATAATAATAATAATATTAACTTATAATAATTATTATTATGAAAATTAGAAATCTATAAAGGTATTGATATCACAACAAGAATTTGTTGTCTGTATATTTAATTATATTTATTGAATGAATTTAATTTTTTTCTTTAACTAAACTAGTAAATTATGTTGTACACTTATAATTTTTTTTCCTAAATATGCAAAGTATGCAAATAGTATTGAATTATTAAATATATTCTCAATTAAATATTCTATACGTTTCTTGAAATTGTATAAATATTGACATTTTTGTTTTAAATTAAATCATGGTATGATGACAAAATAAAATCTAGTATGAAGTATGAATGCATACTTTTTTGTATGCAAATTTTTTTTTTTTTGTGCAAATTCATTGTTTAAATCTAGATTTATTCAAAATTCTTGTTTAAGAATCTTGGAGGAGTTCGAATATTGCAATTACCGTTGTAAGCAGTATCCCAATAATCCGTCTTTTGATCTATAATTCTTCCTTCGAATTTTAAGTTTCAACCACTGCCACAACGACATTCATCCAGGCAACTGGTTCCCGCCATACCAGATATCCGTGATTTAGAAACTCCACCAGTTTAAGACCCCACTTAAAACCTATGTATATACTGGCAGTATCTTTCTAAACCCGGGAATGCAAAGATAAGGACTGTAGGCTTTCTTCCAGACTTTCGAATCCGTGAGAAACCTATGTATGTATATACTGGTAGTATCTTCCTAAAGCCGGGAATGTAAAGATACGGACAGTAGTATTTCTTCCAGACTTTCCAATGAATGAATAGTCTTCATTACAGAAATTATGACAACATCTCCAAATCTGTCAAATCATTACAGATATAAAGGTAACCTTTTAAGTTGTTAGCGAATCTGCATTGAAGACTCTAAAAAATCAGGTGGCCCAAACTGGTAAAGTTGGAATATTTTTCGGATATTTTTCTAACTTCGTAATAAGGCAGATGAGACAGATGGCATATGTGATAACAAGGTGACTAAATTGTGTCTAGGGTTGTGATCTATGTTAAACAAATTTCAGACTGAAAGTATGTTAGTATAGTTCATGATCTAATTAGAGTTTGGATCAGACAAGGAGAGTTTGAAACTGTTTAATTATTTTGATTACTTTAGAACACATTTTATTATTATAATTTGTTTTTATAGGAATTACGGAACTATTAGGTTCAACAAAATAGGCACTTTAAATCTATTTAACTATCGTTATTGAAACAGATTACATATAGAATTTTTTACTTCCCTTGTTTATCAAAATATATTTACACTTTTTTTAGTTTAAAAACTTATTAGCATAATAATTTATCAACAAAACTTTGATATTTGTTTCTTACAAACAATATTTTGTTTATTCTAACCACAATATCCTTAGCAAAACTTGATATCATTTAGAAACCAAAACTTTGGGTTTTAAAAATTCTTTAAATTACAACCGCAACATCCTTTTTTTCTTATCATAGTTTAAAATTTAAGAAACCACAAAACTTGTTTTTACAAAAAAAATGTTAAATAAAAAGCCTAAAACACAAGACTAATACAAAGTTAAACTTTTTTTATAAATATTAAGGGCTAAAATTTTTTATTAAACATTTCTTTTTTAATTTATTTGAATATTTATAAAAATAATTATTACTTCATAAAAAATTGTTTTCATAAACATTTCAGTATTATTTGTTTATAAATATTTTATACTTAATAAAACATTCATATGCCAGGGAGGGGAATATCATATATAATTATAATTAAAACTTTTTTGTTTCTCTATTTTATTCCTATTAAGTACCATGTATTGGCTACTTTCGAAAAAAAAACGCGTTTTATTATTATTATTCACAAGTTGAAGGTCGTTAATACAAATTTTTTCGCGCATATTTTATTATTTACTGCTCTTTTTTTTTGTATGAACTCTGTTTCTATATTTACGTAAAAGCACACAAAACAAAATAAAACCCAAAACAAATTGTTATATATTTTATTGTAATGTACAATATGTATCGTTATCCTATATTCAAAAAGTGCTAACTCAAAATTAAGGCCAAAGTGAGTTTTTGAGAGCAAATGCTTGTTTCGAAAATATGTTTAACTTAGTAATTTGTTGTAGCCTCCATTGGGTTTGTGGTTAGTGTTCTAGTCTAGTAGACGGAGATGGTGGGTTCGATTCCCACCTGAGGCACTGGTTAAGGGCCCGATAGCGGCCAAGGTTTATTTCTTCGAATTTGATGTATGTACATATATACCTTTTAAACTAACTAGCTAACTATTAATTTGTTCAACATTATACAAATTAAACATTTTTTTTTCGCTTTCCTGAAAACTAGACTTTTTGGAGTTAGCACTTTTTGAATATAAAGTCTCAAAATTAAGAAAAATATATTGTTATTTTTGTTGGCATTATAATGTTATATTATTGTATGAGTCATATTTTTGTGTATGAAAATAAAATAATTCTTGTCTCATCAAACCAAAAACAAGCCAAAAAATGAACCATTAACCAGCAAAGCAACCAACGAACCAACCATCCTGTGACCAACACAGCCAGGCAGGCTATTTTTAAACAAACAAGAACACTTTACACACCAACAAACGCCATGCAAATGCTTTAGCCATTTGGCGGTTTATTTTGTTTATGAGTAAGAGAATGAGTGAGTGGCTGGCTGGCTGACGGGCAGGCTGATGGCTTTTTTGTGTCGTCACTCTTAACCATCAACGTTATTATTTGGCACCTGCTTCGTTTTATATGTACATATGAATTCTTTTTGTCTTCTTTAAAAATATGTTCATCCCACCAATATGTAGTAGTAGTATGTTTAAATGTATGCATTGTTTATTTAGGATTTTTTTTATTGTAAATATATTTTGCCAGACATGAAATCACGTCTTGGCGCTTAAATTGTTGTTGTTTTTCACTCAGTCAATTACAGTTCCTGCTTGTTTTGTTTACAAAGTTGTCCCCGCGTTTGTTTACAAAAAACGAAGACACAGAAAGAGTAGTACGTAATATGACTCATTTGTTCTGTAACAGTTTTTTTTTTTTTTATTTTCAGAAAAGTAGGGTGAAAAACTATTAACACAATTATAGTTTAAAAAGAAATCAAATTAAAAAGATTTTATTTCTAATTTATAAAATTTATACAATAACAATTTCTAGTTCAAAATATACTAGTAAATGTCTTTACTAAGTCGAGACACATTAAGTTTATCACACTAACTCACTTCATCACTGTTAAGAAAGGTGAATTTCTAAAGAGTTGCCATATTGATAAATTGTAAAGGTGTTGGAAAATACCCCAATAAAAGAGATACAAAAAAACCTAATCTATGAAAACAGCTTCAGTGAATCCTAAATATTAGTTTAAATTATAAATTATCGAGTAACAATTTAGCAACATTCTAAATGAATCAGAAGAAAATTCAATCCATTTAGTTAACAAATTACTCAATAACATTACAAGCAAAAACAAACCATTATAGATTAATCATAAATAGCATTTTTAACAAAATCAAAGTTAATTGAAATTAAAAAAATTATTTTGAAATTGACTCATCTGGCAAATATTTCAAAATTTACAAAGTTCATTGAGCATGAGTAACAAAACAAACAACGAATGAATCAATTGTCTGAATCTATGGTCGTCTACATACTTTAGAGTTCCTCCAACTATAAAGTGAAACACCAAACAGCTACCTAATTAAACTACCTTAATACGTGGGAACAATTTCAAAAAACACAATAAACGTAAACTTTTTTTTTAATTGCTCATTAATATTTGGTATCATTGGAAAGGTTATTACTCGTATTCGTAATTTATATATGATTAAAATATTTATAAACAATTTTTGAAATTAGTCATTTATATGCAAAAATTCAAATATGTACATATTTCGGAGAAATGAATACAGATGAGAAATTTAAATGATTTGTTATCGACAACTTTGGGAAACTCTTTTCCGGGTAATTTGAAAGTAAATAAAAGTTCTGGGAAGATTACTAAGTGAGATGAATGATATTAATAATAAAATGAAATCTTTAAAATTAGATTTTTTTTAACAGCAAATGATTAATAATTTTTAATATTAAAAGAAAGGTAAACATTTTGAATTAAACATATTATACATACATATTTATTTAAATTAACTTTTTGGTTTGTTATTTAACCTAAACATTTTTTAACCACAATATTTCCTTTTCTTATCATTATTAAATTTTGAAAACTTTTTTACAATTCACACCATTTAGCTATTGCCTCAAACCACAAGGCTAAACAAATTTATTTTGTTATAAAACATAAATTAATTGTGAAACAAACAAAACTGTCACAATGTAATTGTTATCACAGTTTTATTTAATTTAAAATGATTATAATAATCTTTAGTAGATATTTAAATACTTTAACTAGTATTGAAACAATATAGATTAGTTATTTGATTTATTTTTGTTAAAACAAAATTAATAAGGAACTATACCCCAGTTTCAGAGTTGTATTTTGACAGAAAATGTTAAACCACAACTTTATACAACAATTTCAGTTGGAAAATCTTCAGTCTTTATAGTTTTTTGATCCTTAACCTCTTATCCATAAGATTTAAGTTTTTTCATTTATTTACAGCACCCATTATTTTTTATGAATAATTCTATAAGGGTTCATTCTTGTACTTATGCTTGCTTATAAATATTTTGATTATCATCACTGTTAAGTCGAGTACAGAGGCTATTATAAACATGGCCTTTTTTGTGCTCTTAACTGATAAGATTACGGACAAATTTAATGAATGACAACATTCTTATCAAACTATATATACATATATTTTATTAATATTCCACATACTCCTATATACATTTAGCGAATTTAAAAAACCCAATTACTCACATTGACATCACATACACACACACACCAAAAAACCAGCTACAAAATCCAACGTAATATTTCTACAAACAATTATAAATCAAAATCTCACATTTTTTTGTTAAATGATGATTTGACAAAAAAAGTAATAAAGTTAATATAAAAATTTTGCAATATTTTTAATGTTCAAGTGATGTGAGTACAAGCAATAAACCTTTAAGGTTTAAAAACTGTACAGTACTGTACAGGAAACACAAACAAATAGCAATATGGTAACACTGGCATTCCAAAAAATAATCACAGGTTTAATGGTAAATCTATTTAACACGAAACATAATCTGTAGTTTAAAATGTAATCTCAAACTTCAAGAGTTATTAAACTTAGAAAAATAATCAATATGTTTTTGTTGTGACTCATCATAGTATAGTTTTATTGTCATACTTAAGTTATCATATTTCCTAGATAAGATTTTTTGAGGTTTTTGACATTTAACCTTCATTTTTCCCAATAGAGTTGTATTGATTGATTATTTTTTGCCCTTAAAATATTATAGCATCTGGCAACATTTTAGCTTATAGTTTAAGTGGCAAATACATAAGAAGTAAATATTTAATACTCTTAAATAAAGCATCATCTAGATGTGAGATAACTTAAGTGGTATGTTTCATAAGTACTTGAGACATTGTTGATGAATAATTTTGTTTAGAAATACAATACATTGAGTTTTATTAAAAAAAAATAATAATATAAACTTCCATTTTCTCAATGTCTCTATTATTTTAACCGGCAGAATAACTACTGGTTAAACGAGAAACGGAGAAGGAGGGTAATAGTCATAAAAAAGTAAAGAACTTTCTTGTACGATTTATTTATTGGGAACAAAAATCTTGATTGACTCTGAATGTTTATTGGGAAAATGTACATAGGTTTGTGATTTTAGATGTGATTCATATTAATTTTTATTGGGAACAAAAATATTGATTCACTTTAAGTTTTTTTTTATATAAAAAAATTTAATTAACTTATTTTTTCTTTTTATTTCTATTTACAGAGGATGCCCGTAAAACCGGTTCCCGGGTATTACTCCATTGTCATGCGGGAATTTCCCGCAGTGCCACCATTGCCATTGCCTATGTTATGCGCTATAAATCTCTGTCGCTGCTCGAAGCCTATAAACTAGTTAAATTAGCACGTCCCATTATCTCGCCCAATCTTAACTTTATGGGTCAATTGCTGGAATTGGAACAAAGTTTACGTTCAAGCGGCATTTTAGAGCCACTCACCCCCAACTCAGCACCTTTACCCACAACACCAGCAACAACAAACTTATCTAGTCAAATTGATAATAATAATGCCGAAATGGCCGATGAAGACATTGCCGACGAAGATGACGATGTGGCCACTAGCAGTAATAATAGTAGTACAAGAAAATGTCAAAGTCAAAACATTGAAATGGATGAATGCGATAGTGGTCATAGTAGCGGAGCCAGTAGTAATTGTTCATCACGTTTAACCTCACCACCGGTAACACCTGAAGATGAAACTCCCTGCTCTTCAAATACAGTAACATCTTCCTCCTGTCTCTCGCCCGCCTCAACAACATCGTCAACATCATTGCTAAATGCCAGCCGACCTACACGTTTTAAACGAAATTCACCCGCCAAACTGAGGCTTAATTTACAATCTACCTACGCTCCCATACCCAAGTCGTTATCCTGTATTTCCATACAGAATGCCGGCATTAGTCCTATTTGCAAAGATGCACCCACAACACCAAACTGTGATTTGGCCATGAGCAGTAGTACAAGTGATTGAAATAATTAAATTCACCCAAAACAACATATTTACACATTCAAAAAGAAAAGCACTTAGAAAAATTACTTTTTTTTTCAAACGCGCACTGACAGAAAACAAAAATGCTGTGAAATAACAAACGCAAAAAGTAAACGAAATGTACTTTAAAAAAAAATTGTTTCAATTGTATACAACAAATATGCTTAAGCAGTTAAAGAATTGTAAGGAAATAGTAAAATAAATACTTATGTTTATGCTATATAGTTAGAGTTTTCATTTGAATGTGGTAATATTATTATGATTTCTTTAAAGATTTATTTCTAAACTGAATTAAATTAAAACAAGTTGGTCGGTTACTGTACTAGTCAGATTTAACGGGGACATAATCAAAAATGATTTAAGGTAAATCCTATAAATCTGGCAAGTACTGAAATAAAGCTAATATCTTGCTTTTACTATTGAAATGAAAACAATATTTCTTCCAATAAACAGGAGTTAAAGGGGTATGCTAAGAGACACCCTTGATGTACAAGCTTAATGCCCTTTTAGTTTGATCTCAATCAAGTAAATAGATATATTAGATTTTGATTTAATTCAAAATAATGTCTGATGGAAACTTGATTGTTATAAAAATGTGTCAGTAACCCCACCCGCAATATATTTCTTAATAAATTAAGGTTGTAACCTTTCTTTACATATGTATACCTACCTACCTATAGACAAAACTGTTTTAAGTTTTAATAGATTTTGTGGTTCAAAACATTTGCCATAATTTTTAGACATTTTGAAAATAGTAACTTAAGTCTTTAGAGGGGCTTTGTTTACTATTTTTATGGCGAAAAATCATGCAACATACCAAAAAAAAAAAACAATTTCAAAATCCAGCCCTCTCCTCCTATCCTACCCCCAACAAACATCACACACATTAATTATACAAAATTTTCAACAAAAAAACTTTAGCAAAAAATCCTAAAAAAACAAACTTAGAAGATGATAAAGTTTAACATCATCATTTATCGCTTATTTATTCAAATATTTGTAGTTTTTAATTAATTATAATTTAAAATGTATCTTAACTATTTATAAAAAACATAAAATCAACAAAACATGTACATTAATTTGTTTAACATTTTACTATTATTCTAAACAAAATGTAAAAAAAAAAATTATACAAGTTGTATTTACTAAATTTTTCTTTTGGATTAACAAAAAAAAGAAAACTCACAACAATGTTTTAGTTAAATGAATATAAAACACGTATTTGAACTCAAAACAATTTACTAGACGATCAGAAAACCACAAAAACGTTTAAATAACAATAACAAATATTTACAATAAATTGTAAGCAGTTGAAAAAAAAACAATTTTAAAGTCAAATTTGTATTTAACAAACGAACATGTACAATTGTATATACAACACAAACAAATATTTTTGAAATATTTTGTAAAGGTAAATAATAGTAAAATACTACTTATGTAAGTGAATTTAAATTTTAAAATTAAAAAAAAACACACAAAAAAAATGTGCAAAAATATGTAAAAAGAAAATTTTGAAAAACAAATTATTACAAAACATATTCGTGCAGCATTATTTGTATAAAACAAGAATATTTATTTATAAACTAATAATAAATGAAAAAAACACATTTATTATACAAATAAACAAAAAAAAAACTATTATTTAACTAAGAAGATGAAATGAAAAAAAAAAAATGAAAATTATATACATATTTAGAATTTTAAATAAATTTAAAAGATTTTTAATTTTAAGTCAATGAATGTTACATATTAAACAAAACAACAACAACAAAAAAATGAAATGAAATATATAACACATACAACAAAAAAAATCAAACACACCTCTTAAATTGTTTGTATTTATTAATAGAACAGATACATAGGTATTTGACGAACGAGCAAATTTCATTCCTATTAAGGTTTTACAATTTAATTGGGAAAATTGTTAATGTTCGTTTATAGTCATTTAAAATTAACAGAGGGGATGTTATATTAACAAAAACAGGGGACAAAAATACGTCATTTCATATCGATGGAAATCTCATTAGCATTTAAAAGGATTTAAATGGACATTTTAAACTAAAGGAGGTACTATAGAGTGTTCTAAATCATGCGGTATGAATAGGTTTGTAAAATTTTAAGTTTAAAAATTAGAAACTTTTGAATACACATACATTAGATATAAAGATGTATAGTCGAGCATGGCGACCACATGATACCCTACATTAGTGTGTAGTATGTAAAAATGTCAATTATTTTGAATAATAAGCCATTTAAGTTGTTTATTAACCTAATTCCAAAATATTTTAACAATTTCGTGACAATAAGGTGATTTTCTGTAAGTGGGGTCAAAGGGCAAGGGCTAATCCATAAAAATATTGCAACAGTGATTTACATTTTATTGAAGTTATTTATGCAGAATTTTATCATATAAACTAGGGTTTATAAATGAATTTTGACCTTCAAGTCATTTTCACAAGGAGACTTTGTATAGGGTCAAATGAGACCCGATTATTACGAAAATCGGCAGTATCATTTAGTCTTACATAAAACAATGATTTTCCCGTTTTTGTAGAAATATAAAAACATTTAACATAATTATCAGCTTAAAAGCGCTATTCTGGGGGTCCGGTTGTATAGGGGCTAAATGAAGTAATTTACCGATTTCAACCATTAGACCAACCATTGCCAAATTTCATAAAATTATCTTGGAAATTGCGATATGTAGCGGGCGCACAAGGTTTACATGGACATACAGACGCACGGACATAGTTTAACCGACTCATAAAATTAGGTGGGTATAGGACCAATATTTTTGGGTGTTATAAACATAAGTACAAACTAGGGATGCCAATCGGGACTGGTTTTTAGAAATCCCGGGATTCGGGATTTTTAAATAAATCCCGGAATCCCGATATCGGGATCCCGGGATTTTCGGGATTTCTAAATCCCGAAAAATATAAAAAAATTCAAAAAATCTTAATAATTTACCGACAAAAATAAAATGTTTTATTTCAAATTGCAATATGAATACTCTTAGTAGGTGTTTACTTTCCAATAAGCATTTTGTGAAAAGAAAAACAAATTAATTCAAAGTACATACTTAGAATAAAAATCTTTCCATCCCAGGCACTGAATAGTAGAATAAAGACCTTAAATAATACCCATGATATCCAAATTTACAATGGTTTCCAAATAATATTTAAATAGTATGTGTAATGGGGATCCATACGAGGATACATAGAGCACCTATACTGCACCTATATCTCCTCCACCTTATATTCCGTGTTCACTAACCAAGGGAATTATCTTCTCGCCATCTTATTGACAGGTTGACTTCCATTATAGATATCCGATAGTATCAATGCCTATTTATTGCCCTTTTTATACCCTTAGTAGGGATGGTATATTGGGTTTCTCCGGAGTAGTGCTTTTGTTTTATACTGTCCTAAAATACGCTGATGAAATTTTAAATGATCGGGCTTTTGATCCGAGCCCCTATATAAAACACAGCTTTAAAAAAGAATTAGTGTCCACAATTCGCTTAAAAAGAGAACTGTCGCAAATGAAAATCAGCATAAAACATTTTATGTAATCGTAAATTCGCCCTCCAAATTTTATGAGGATCGACTCATATGATGGCGTCCTTCCCCCAAGCATATTTCAGAAAAATAGTTTTTTAACTTTATTAAATTAAATTAAAATTAAATAACATTTTACTCTCATAACTGGTGTATGGGGTTATATGGTCGGCCTCGCCCGCCTATAATTTCGTACTTGTTATTTTTATATATCCGATAGTATCTATGCCTATTTAGTATAGCAATGAAATTTGATATTAGTAAATCCCTGACGAGCCAAAACCTCTCTACCAAATTTTATGTGGGTCGGTTCATAATTGACCCTACCCCCATATAAGGTCCCGTTAAAAAAAATGACTTTAACGCTCATTACTGGCTTAAAAAAGTATAGCGATGAAATTCGATACACATATGTTTCATGCGAGTCAAAATCTCTCTACCAAGTTTTATGTGTTTCGGTCCATAATTGACCCTACCCCTACATAAGGTCCCATTCAGATAAATACTTTAACGTTCATTACTGGCTTACAAGTACGAGTGTAGAGATGAAATTTGAGATAAGTAAATTTCTTACTCGCCAAAAGCTAAGAAACTTTTATAGGAACGTAAATCTTCCTACCGGAAAGTGTATGAACCAAAATTGGTTTAAAAAAATTATGAAAAATTTTATAAAAACGGTCAATGATTCACCCTACCTCTCATATAAGATCCTATCAGTAAATTTGATGAGTAATATCACCCTGATGTTTATAGAAAAGCATATTCGGCATAGCCGAATATAGCACTCTTACTTTTTTTTTTTGATATTTCAGCTTGTAAGTTAGTAGAGTCATCTTAAGTCCAAAAACTTTTAAAATTCTCTTATTTAATACTTTATAATGTATAAAATAGCGGAAAAATACTTAAAAATTCGGGATTTTAAAATCCCGAAATTTCCCGGGATTTCATTTTTTAAAATCCCGGTTTTCGGTACTTTCGAATCCCGAAAATCCCGGGATTTTCGGGAATCGGGAATTCCCGTTTGGCATCCCTAGTACAAACCGTTCCCACTATGATGGCGTAGGGTATAAAAATTATCCTCAATATATGTTATACATAAATATTTGTATATGAAAACCCGTAAAATGATTATAAACCCTTAAAAACTGCTCCAATATTTCCGCTCATAAATGAAATTTTTAAAATTGCTTATAGATCACTAAATAACGATTCAATTGATAAAGTATGGACAATTTGTGATGACTTGTTTAGTGAAATAGACTTTATATCCTAAAATAACACTTCAACTGAGAAAACAATGAGTTCATGTCGAACACTAACAACTAAACTACGAAGGTATTCAAACAATTCTACACAACCGAGAAACCATTACAACAACACTTAATTCATGTTATTCATCTTCTTGTAGACCACCTTGCCAAAAATCTCATAAAAGTTTAGTCCATACCCCTGAAGAATCTAATGCAGTTTGCAGCGATTTTTGTAGCAGCCCCATAAACCTTACTTGAATCTTTATATCCAAAATAACAACCAAAATGGTTTAATTGAGTTAGAAACATTACCTATACTTAGGTTAACAACTCTATAGCAATTTAAACTCTAGTTCTCACTTACCTCTATAAACATGAAAAACTTCCTGGTGCATGCAACCGGCAAAATGTTTAAGTTTCTGTCTGAACGATGTTTTAATACTTTTAAAGGAAAATTCGCCGTATGAATGGAATAAACATTTTTCATTTTCATAAATTTGTTAAAACACAATTTAAATTAAATTTTTTTTTTAATAAAACATGATTTTTTTAATATTTTCTAAATGGAACACAATTTTGCAACATAAAATTTAATAAGTTTATGTACGAACGATATTTTAGTATTTTTTAAGGAAAATTCACTGCATGAATGGAATAAAAACACCTCATTTTCACAAATTTTGTTAAAACACAATTTAAATTTATTTTTTTAAATAAAAGTTATGATTTTTTTAATATTTTCTAGATGGAACACAATTTCGCAACATAAAAAAATTACCGCTTTTTATGCTTTCACTTGGGCTTGCCAGATGGTGAGAAAGTTTGTTTACATTTTGTGTGTATTGTGTGGTAACACTGTACTAGGTTACCGTTGCTAGAGGCATGTTTATATAGGGATGCCGGACAGTAACTTTAAAGTGTGATAAATTTATTCACAATACAGGCAGCACTATATTAAAATTACCGTTGTTGCATTTACATACAAGTACATAATTAGAAATATTTTCTAATTCAAAATACGATTTTTTTCTGGCTAAAATTGGTGATGGCGTTGTATAATCTTTATTACAGGCCAAATAATTCTTAGTTTATGAAACTAATTTTGTAAAGAACAATTCGGCTTCGTAATGAAAAATAAAAAAGCACTATGTTTTTTTCCTCACTTTATTAAGTTCATATTATTTCGAATAATAAAAAGTACATTAATAAAAGCATAAATGAAAAAAATAAATAGTTTAATTCAATTGTCGTCACGTTTGCAGAAAAAAAATTAAAATTCTTTGTTTTAAAACAGGCTTTTTGATTTTAAACGAAAATTTATACATAATAAAAAAAAAGATACTAAAAAAAGAAATTTTTAGAAAACATATTCATTAATGCATATAAGTTACTTATTCATACTGTATTATGCTTCAATTTATGAAATTCATAATTTAAGTATCATGTTTTGAACAAGACAAATAATTATAAAAAATACTTTTAAATAAACTTTACGGAGATTCATTTAGTAACGATCACGACGGCCGCCACCACCTCCTCCACCACGACCACCACTTCGTCCACCATAGCCTCCACCACCACTGCGTGGACCTCTTAAATTATTAAACTTGGACATTTCTTCATTTTTCCTCTCCTTCATTTTGGCAAAACGTTGAGCCATATCACGCAACTCCTCTGGCACATGCTGGTTAGCCTCTTCGAGTATGGATATTAGCTCTGGAGCCATACCCCAATCGGAACGTGTTATATAACTAATGGAAGTACCAGTGCGGCCAGCACGTCCGGTACGTCCCACACGATGTACGTACTCTTCAATATTACGTGGAAAGTCAAAATTTATAACATGTCTGAAATATACAAAATGATCAATTAAGATTAATGTTTCAATTAAAACAAAACTAACGTTATATCCTCAATATCAAGACCTCGTGATGCCACATCGGTAGCTATAAGTATTCTTACTTCTCCCGAAGTAATATCGGCAATTGCTTGTTCACGATCAGACTATAAAGTTAAGATATGAAAATATATTTTCAATTAGGGAACAAATCAAATTTATACCTGTTCACGAGAACCATGAATACATTGACACATGTAACCGTCTAAAGTCAGATCACTTGACAAATCATCAGCTCTAACTTTTTTGCCACAGAAGATTATAATTTTATCATCCGGTTTCATATTCTTGATAAATCTTTTAGCCTAAACATTTTCAAATTAAAGTCAAATTAAAGTAAATAAAACAACGAAATCAATTTTCCAAACTTACAGTGTAGAATTTATCTTCCTCTTCCATTATTTCTATAATCTGCTCCACCGTATGAGTGGCAGCCAAATCCAATGAACCCACACACACTTGTATGGGATTGTTCATGTAGCTCTGAGCTAAACGTCTTACACCAGCCGGCCAGGTGGCACTAGTCATAACCGTTTGACGATCCGGACGTATATCTAACAAAATCTTGCGAATTTGAGGTTCAAAACCCATATCCAACATACGATCGGCTTCATCTAGTACCAAATAGGTAATGGTAGCCACATCAATAACTTTAGCTTGTATAAGATCATTAAGCCGTCCAGGGGTACAGATAATGATCTCAGCGCCACTTTCAACGCAACCAATTTGATCACGGCGATTGCCACCACCATAAACACAAACGCTATTTTGAAATAAATTAAGTTAAGAAATTTTTGTTACAATTTTATATACAAACTTACGCTTTCATGCCTCTAAACTGATATTTATTGACCTCCTTTTCAATCTGCAACGCCAACTCTCGTGTAGGAGCCATTATTAAAACATTCGGTCCTCCCCGCTCTGATCTTGGTAAACTTTGATACTCTGTATGTATCATGGCAGGCAAGAGGAAAGCTAATGTTTTGCCCGTACCCGTCTGAGCAATGCCAATCAGATCCTCACCTTTCAAAAGTATAGGCCAAGCTTGCGCCTGTATAGGTGAGGGCTTTTGGAAATCTTGTTTACGAATTTCAGCCAATAGATCTGGATATGCTGCAAAACATTGTTCAAACTTCCACACTGGATTGGGTATCTTATCGCAAACATTATCCTCGGACTTGAAAACTCTAGCCACTGTTGTCCTGTTATTCTCCAAACGCATGCGCTGAACCTCATCGTTAGACAAGGCAGCCACTTCGGGTGATTCTTGATAGAAATTCTTGGTTAGAGGAGGGCACAAGGCCCAACGTTTTTTCCTAGCAACTTCAGCTTTTTCATTTAAAGACTTCCAGTCTATAATGCCACTACTATCAACATTGCTATCGTCTTCGTAGGTGGTGCCGCCGCCACCTCCGCCACTATAAAAATCATTATCGGGTTGGCGATAACTACCGCCGCCACCACCTCTACCATAAAAATCACTTTTATAAGAGTTTCCCCTATCACGGCCATAGCTATCACCTCCACTATTACCACCATAACTCCGACCGCCTCCGCCTCCACCACCGCTACGATTATCAGATTTTTCCATTTGCTCCTTAATATTACACAAAGCACTTTGTACATCACCATCACTGTTACCGGACACCGTTACAGTACCACTGCCTTTATCCAGATCTACCCGTACATTAAAATCCGTTTGCAGACGCTGAATATTCGATCCGCCTCTACCAATGATCATGCCAATACAATCATTACGCACATCAATGGTTTCTTTAAAGTCGTAATTGCGTCCGGCATTATTTCTTCCACCGCCATCACGACCACGATCTCTACGTTTATCGAAATCATCATTTCTTCTACCTTGACCCCAATGGCCATCTGATGGCGGGCTCCGACGCCCTCCACCACTACGATTTAAATCTTTTTCATAATGTGTTTGCACTGCACTACCACAGTTATCATCCTCTTCCCAGTCAGACATAGTTGTGGAATATTTATGGATTGTAGATCTTTTTGTACGCGTTCAAAGTTTAAGATTACGATCTCGTGTTTGTAAAAATTGCAATTGAAGCTAAAAACGGTAAATTTGCAAATTCCCCTAAACAAAAAAAAAATAATGTCTTTTGTTGTTGTAGTTGAGGTTGCCAATGAGTTATTTCATGTAATAACAAAATAAGGCGTTACCAGATGAGATGAATGGAAGAAATCAATCTTGCGGTATATGCAGAAAAGAATTTATAGAAATAGCGGTTTCTTGAATCGACCTGCAGAAAAAGTCAAAGTCGACTATTTTTTTAATATTAATTTCATTATTTTTAATAACCTCGCATATATAGGCCAAAACTAGTTTCAAATTTATACTCATGTTTATACTTATTATTATTTATTTATTTAATTTATTTGTACATAATATAAAGCCTAGTTTAATAATATTTTGAAGTGTGTTCAATATGTTAATGTAAGAGTTTATGTTATACATCGTCTGAAAGTCTTTCATAAGCCATTTCTATGATATATAAAATTTTAAAAGATAATACGGATGATATTTAAAATTAAAACTCTTAAACCAAGCAGAAAGAAATTTTACACAACTTCTGATTTTACAAAAAATTTTTAATTTTAAAAAGTCATCGGTTTTCAAAACGAATGTTTTTTTATCAAATATTTCTATCGTCAAAAGATATGCCGTAGGCCGCCTATTCAGGAACTCTTTATTATTTATACATACCATAGAGGAGAAAATCCTTGCACCCGGCCATAGGACGGCGTGCAAGGATTTCATTTGATTATATACAAAAAAGGTTTACACCTTAAATATAAGCTTAATATAAAGCCTGGTTTAATATAAAACTATTTTAAGTATGTTCAATAGGTTAATATAAGGGTTTATGTTATACATCGTCTGAAAGTCTTTCATAAGCCATTTCTATTATTTATAAAATTTGAAAAGATAATACGGATGATATTTAAAATTAAAACTCTTAAACCAAGCAGAAAGAATTTTTACACAACTTTTTATTTTACAAAAAATTTTTAATTTTAAAAACTAATGTTTTTTTATCAAATATTTCTATCGTCAAAAGATATGCAGCGATACTCTGTTTCAAAGTAAATTTATAAAGTAGACTCATTTGAACAGCTGACTATTTTTTTTAAACTTGCTAATTGTGGACTTACTTGTCAAAAATGTTTATGTTGCCATATTTGTTTTCATTTTAACGCTTGCTTTTGTACAAATTTCTGAGTAATTTGTTGTATTTAATGTGAAAAAGTGTATTTTAAGTGTATAACATTTTTAAAAATGTTCTAATTTTTAAAAAATAAAGAAAACTCTGTGACTTTTAATATAAATAACAACATATTTTTGGAAAGTACAACAATAATGCCATATTTTCTATTAATTATTGGTTCATTTTTGTAAACAAATTTTGACAAGTGAGTATTTCGAACAAAAACAAATTGCCTGTGGTTTTTGTAGACGTTTGTTGTACAACAACTCGTGTCGCTACTTTATTAATTTACTTTGCTCTGTTTCTTATTTCTAGTTCAAAATAGCCAGCTACCGACTACTCAAATACTCAACAAAATCAGTGACAACAAAAACAATCCCTGAGTAATCAGTAATCGTAGAAAAAATTGGTAGTGATTTTGTGTGTGTCAGAGAGCAAAGTGATTGAGTCTCTAAGATTTTGTTTAAATTGTGCAATTTTTTGTATAAAAAATATTTAATAAAATTAAAAATTATTACAAAAATAAACAATAAATTGTCTACAACAAGCCTAAACGATAAATGTATAATATAAATAAATGTAAGTTAGTGTATTGAAAAATAAAAGAAAAAAATTACGGCAGAAAAAAGAAAGATTTTTTTCAATCGTTCGTTCATGTGCACAAAAGCTGCGGAAAAGAATGAAAGACACAACAAAGCAAAGACGACGAAAGTAATCGACAACAAAACGAATTGTTGTTTTGTGGAAGGGAAGGACGGACGGATCAACAATGAAATAGTGTAAGACCGAATAAAAATAAATATTCGGTATTACGGGTGTTAAAACAAAAATAAAAAAAGTATAATTATCTACATTTAATCAGGTATTTTTTTTTCGCAAAAAAGACACTAAATAGCTTCTATTGAAATGTGTCTTAATATTGTTTAAAATAAATATTTAATAATTTTAAAAAATAGGTTGCATTCAATACATAACAAAGAGTTATTTCTTTGTTTGTTTTAAAATCTCTTGGTTCTTGTGTTATCCTTGCAGTAATATGGTAACTCTATGGTGGAGAAGAAAAAATTAGGATGAAGTAATAAAAAGAACAAGAAGAGGATAGCATTAAGAGTTGCCAAATTTTATTTATTTAAACGTATTAAAGGTATTTATTAAAATTATGAATTTATTAAAAATAAAATATTTATATGTATATTAGAGGGGTCCAAAAAATATCGATTTTATTTGTATGTCTTATTTTGTTCATTAGTGTCTAGTGTTAATTTTTTTGGAACAATTCGGTTTATGAGACATTTCTCAAAAAAAAAGAAAAAACCCCAATTTTGAGAGGATAAACATTTTTTTGTCGGCCTACTTTCGAGTGGGCGGGGCTAAGAAGTTTAATACAAAAAAAATATACTTTAATATATAGTCGTCCAACGGCCGGGCGCAAAAACTTTCACCTCTATGGTATGTCCGGCTTCGCTTAATAAAGATTCGTTAGAAAGGTCTTTGAAATAATCGAAATCGACTTTGCTATACTTTACCATTATCAGCATAAGAGTGCGCGTATAAGGTTTTCGATTTTTTTAATTGCCAAACAATAACGATTCCAAATTGAAAACGAGCCCTACATTGTGTTTAAAAGGCCTAGAAATTATATCGTCATATGAAATCCAAAAAGCCTTAAGTTACATTGAACAAATTTTTCAGAAGCAAAAAACCGTCTAAAATGTTAAATAAACCAAAAATGTTCAACATTTTCTCATGTTAAGCTTATTTTTTATTGACAAATTATTATTTGAAAAATTTGCGGTTACGCCCTGGAGAATTTGTTTTTTCTGAAACCCAAAAGGGCGTAAGTTACATTAAAACAAATAGTACGTTTTAACATTTTCAACTAAATTAAAATCGGTTTTGTTGGCCAAATAGGCCGAAACATGGAAGGCATAAGGCTTCTTTGTTTTCAATTCTAAAACTGTTAAACTAATATCTAAAAAATTTCGAAAAGTGCCATTTTTGATTTATTTGATGCCAACTTTAAACATTTCACAGTTTCAAAGTTAAACATTCAAAAAGTTCAACATTCAAAAGAATTTCAAAATGTTCATGAATTTTAAGGTAATTTTAGAACATAACCTTTTAGAATTTCTTTGATTTTAATTGTAGGAGTGTAAATTTTTTAATTTTAATTGTAGGAGTGTGAAATTTATCAGGAACATGTATTTTGATGCGGTGCAGTATAATATATCAAAAAGTCGATTTTGATTTTTTTTGCAACTTAGGGCTTTTTGGATTTCATATGACGATATAAAGAATTATCAAAATCTTTTGATTTTTTAGTTTAAAAAATTTAAGAGAACGATCAAAATATTTTATGCAAAAATAAAACTACTTTACTGAATAATAAATCTGTTTGCTTTAATCAAAATTTATGAAAACTGGTGTTCATGTCATATCATTTTACGCAATTATTCACTACATTTCCTATATCTGTAAATGAGAATGTGACACGGAAAAAATTGAGACTACTCTGTAAAAAATACTCCACAAAGGACCAGGACTGTTCCAAAACTATTCCAAATATATGAAACAAACATTTTCGATTTAACGTTGCGATGTCTTATGCGAGGACTACGTAATCCACAACTGTGTTACATCGAAATAAACCCAAAACTACTCCTTTGCTAAAATTATGCGTCCACATGATCCATAACATGGCACCATGTAATGCAGGCTATAGATAATGTTCTTTTCAAAAACATTGATCATGGTTCATTCATTACGTAGGACTACTAAACGGATCATGAACTTCCAAAATGTTTTTAAGGCAGTAGTTTTGGGAGCACCTTAATGTATCAAGTACTCCAACAATTCCTCATATATCCGACACTAAAATTAGACACGTACCAGATGATATAAGTCTGAAACTAGAAATTAAACTAAGCAATACTGCGTTAACAGTTTTTTATTTCGTTATCCTGCTTCCTTGTAAAAGAACTTCAAAATTTTAAAAGAGCACATTAAAACAAATTATAAATAATTCTGCTTACTTCTATGACAAATTTGATGTCAAATGACCAAGAAGAGTTGTAAAATAGTTTTTGTTTTTTTTTTATTCTGTCATGCCCTCCATAATTCTTTTCTGAAAAAATAATATTAAAACCCGAAAAGATATTAAAGTATAACAATTTTAAAAGACATTTTTTACATCTTTATATCCTGACAGTATAAAATAAATATATATAATACAGAATATTTCCCATCTCATTTTGTTCTTTTGATAACAAATTTGGAATTGTTTGAACAGTAAAATTATTTTAAATCATTCATGTCTAACGATTTTAATCTCTTTTTGTCGAATGGAGTTATTTACCATTATTTGTAATAATTTATCTATTTACTTATTATTTTGTAAAATTTAAAAATTTACTAAGAATTTGCATATAAAATCTTTCCCTTCAATCATAACATAACAAACGTCCCATTTAAAAGGAAACATTGTTCTTAACATATTTCACACATTTTCCTCCTTAATACTCTATAATGCCCAACTCGAACGAAAAAATCCCTTAAAAACTTTCCCCACAACATTACACAATCCCTTTATTTATGGTATCTCAGCTGTGAGCGACGGGAAAATGAAATGAAAACATTAATGGCTGCCAAAATGGCAGCACGAGCTGCAGCACAGCGGTTTGACTTTGTTTAATGCTGTGGTATGACGGCGAACTATCCTACCCTATTCATAAAGGATTAATAAAGCTATTGACGATTTATTACAGGTAATTTGTTTGAAAAAATCAGTTTAATAAACCAAAAATAAGCGATTGATAAGTTTATGAATATGGGAATATTGTTTGATATAATGTCCTTAGAATTATAAACCATAAGATGTCTCTGTTTTATGACTTTTTTCCAGTCAGAAGTTGTACCATAAAAAGCCCGCAAACAATACTGGAAGCTTTTGCATTTTACATATTCATTTTATTTTACATTCTTTTTGTGTTCCTTTTGTTATCCGTGCAGCTGGGAAATGTGTTTTTAAAATGCATTGAAAAGTGATAAATTTTTTGTAAAAAACAATAGATAATTAATAAATTAATTAAACTGCAATAATAACAACATTTTGTTTATTTTCATTTGCAGATATTTTGGTATTTAGTGAAATGAATGTGAAAAAAAAATTAAAGTTTTAAAAATGAATAAATAATTCAACCTTAAAAATTTGTGAATAAAAAAAAATTGTTCGTCGTTTTGTGTGCTGCAGAGTAGTAGAAGAAGAAGAAGGAGAAGGGTTGAATATCGCGGATGGTTGATTGAATTTGTGTATAAGTGGAAATTTATTGAAATCCAAAGGAAATATACACACAAACACTACTGCTGTTACCGCAAAAGCCTACAACCACATCAACAACGACGAACGAGGAGCATACACAACAATTTTTGCAAAATAAGAACAGCAGCAACAACATATTGAAGAAGAACAAACAACAAATACACGCACACACAAATACAAAATCCAACTTGGGCAAAATGCCTAGTGCCTCTTTTACATCATCGCGCTCCTATGTGCGACGTTCCAGACGAAAGGGTGCCAATCGTATTGCATTACCAAATCGTCCAACTGGTGAGTTGTTATTAACTGTTGTTAATTAAATTTATAAACTTATTCGTATCTTATTTTTATTTTTAAGGAAACATTATGGATCCCATGCTCCAGAATACGGCTTCAACGTCAGCATCACAATTAAATGCAAATTTAATGCAAAATCACTCTGCCATGTCCTCAACAGCAGCATCAACATCTGCCATAGCATCCACCGCTGCTGTAGCCTCATCGGCAGCCAATGCAAATGCAGGAGTTTCAACATCCTCGTCCTCAGCAACTTCCACGTCGTCATCATCATCATCAGCGGCATGTTCGTCTAGTAATGTAGGCGTTTTATTATCCCTAAAACAACAACAACAGCAGTCTCTATCATCATCGTCTTCCTCAGCCGATATGTACGATGCTTCTGGGCCATCCTGTTCAAAATCACAGTCGGGAGCTTCATGTTCACATGCTTCGGCATCTTCATCTTCTTCAAACACAGCTTTAGCTCAATTGGGTTCGGGCTCAGCGAATGCCTCAACGTGTAATCAAATGTCATCATTTAATAATCCTTCTTCTCCGGAATATGTGGGAATGCATATAAATGATAATGAACCAGGAACTTCCAGTGGTGGTAAGTTTAGATTTGAAAAGAAAAATGAATTTGCATTAAATTTTAAATATTCTCTACTTCTTCATTTTTAGCATTTTCTTCCTCCTCCCTAATGGGCAGCAGTGGAAATCCGGCTGCCTCCACATCACCATTAAATTCATCGTCAACATCGTCGTCTTGTGTACATCAACCGCCATATGATTTACGAAGTAAATTGCCTGCCAACAGTAATCACGATCAATGGTCGACATCAGTATTGTCCTCAAACTCATCATCCTCCAACCCCTCCTCCTCTTCTTCCGCATCGGCCAATAACAACAACACATCATGCTCCATGAGCATTTCCACAGGAGTTATTGTTGGTCCTTCGTCTGGCTCAAATTTAAATAATAATTTACCTTCGGGTTCATCGTCGTCCTCGTCCTCTAATAATCAGACAGCAGCTGTAATACATGCACCCTGCACTAATGCATCATTTCCAGTAAATAATGCTCACACAACCGGAGCTCCACTAACACACCCGCCAACCGTACATAGTTCCATACCACAACAGCATTGCAGTGCCCTTCCCATAGGCGGCTCTGATACAAACAGTTTTATGTTGCCGGCGCGCAAGAGATCAAGACGTCTGTATGCGATTAGCGTAGATACGGCGCTTATGTCACCTCCCAGTATGTCCAACTCATACAACGGTCCCTCGGCGGCTCAATATTTGCAATACGAACTACCCGATGAAGTTTTATTGGTCATATTCTCCTATCTATTGGAACAGGATCTTTGCCGTTTGGCTCAAGTCTGTAAACGGTTCAACACAATTGCCAACGACACTGAACTGTGGAGACGTTTATACCAATCAGTTTTTGAATATGATTTACCCCTCTTTAATCCCGAAATTTCCAAATTTATCTTTGAGAAACCTGAAGATTCGGAGTATGCCAACGCTTGGAAGGAAAGTTTCCGCCAATTGTATCGTGGTGTTCATGTAAGGCCAGGTTATCAAAATAAAAAGTATCCCGGACGTTCCATAGTGTTCTTTGATACCATACAAGCCGCTTTAGACTATCCCGAGGAGAGAGCTGCTTCTGTAGGTGCTGCCTCTACTTCAAGTGCTGTGATCAATGCAGGTCTTTCGAATCCTTCAGCTGGGGGAGCTAGTGTCAATGCTTTGTCCAACATGTACGAAGACGCTGTTCCGCCGCTCGATCATCCGGGTCCCTTGATATTTTTACATGCTGGTCATTACAAAGGAGAATATCTATTCATTGACTCGGATGTGGCGCTAATCGGTGCAGCTCCTGGTAATGTTGCTGAGGCAGTGGTGCTAGAACGTGAAGCCGGCTCCACCGTCATGTTTGTAGAGGGTGCCAAATACGCCTACGTTGGCTATTTGACGCTCAAGTTCTCTCCCGATGTCACATCCACTGTGTCGCATCACAAACACTACTGTCTAGATATTGGTGAAAATTGTTCACCCACTGTGGATAATTGCATTATACGCAGTTCATCGGTGGTGGGTGCTGCAGTGTGTGTGGGTGGCGTCAATGCAAATCCCATTATACGCAATTGCGACATTAGTGATTGTGAGAATGTGGGTCTCTATGTGACGGACTATGCTCAGGGCACTTACGAACACAACGAAATTAGTCGTAATGCCTTGGCCGGCATCTGGGTGAAAAATTTCGCTAGTCCTATAATGCGTGAAAATCATATACATCATGGCAGGGATGTGGGTATATTTACATTTGAAAATGGAATGGTAAGAGTTTGTTGTTTTCTATCCAAACATAAGAACGATTTTTTATCTCCTTCTCTTGCAGGGTTATTTTGAAAAGAATGATATACACAATAATCGTATTGCTGGTTTTGAGGTTAAAGCCGGTGCTAATCCCACAGTGGTGAAATGTGAAATACATCATGGCCAGACGGGTGGCATTTATGTGCATGAAAATGGTTTGGGACAATTTATCGAAAATCGCATACACTCCAATAATTTTGCTGGTAAATATACTAATTCTTAAGAAAATACAAAAAAATCCAAACTATTAATTTATGTTTAATTCACAGGTGTTTGGATAACTTCGAATAGCAATCCTACCATACGCAAGAATGAAATCTATAATGGTCATCAAGGTGGTGTTTATATTTTTGGCGAGGGACGTGGTCTCATCGAGCACAATAATATTTACGGCAATGCTTTGGCGGGCATACAAATACGCACAAATAGTGATCCCATTGTAAGGCACAATAAAATCCATCATGGTCAGCATGGTGGCATTTATGTGCACGAAAAGGGCCAAGGTTTAATTGAAGAAAACGAAGTGTATTCCAACACATTGGCAGGTGTATGGATAACAACGGGCAGTACCCCGGTATTAAGAAGAAATCGCATACATTCCGGCAAACAGGTAAAAGAACACATCCTTTATAACAAATTGATAAATAAAAATTAAAATGTTTTTATTTAATTTAAGGTTGGCGTGTATTTCTATGACAATGGCCATGGCAAACTGGAGGACAATGATATTTTCAATCATTTATATTCCGGTGTACAGATACGTACTGGCAGCAATCCCGTCATACGGGGCAACAAAATTTGGGGTGGTCAAAATGGCGGTGTACTAGTTTACAACGGCGGTCTGGGTTTATTGGAACAAAATGAAATCTTCGATAATGCCATGGCCGGTGTTTGGATTAAGACTGATTCAAATCCCACTTTAAAGCGTAATAAAATCTATGATGGTCGTGATGGTGGCATTTGTATATTTAACGGTGGCAAAGGCATCCTAGAAGAGAACGATATATTTCGCAATACCCAGGCAGGTGTTTTAATATCAACTCAATCTCATCCCATTTTACGACGCAATCGTATTTACGATGGTCAAGCGGCTGGTGTTGAAATAACTAACAATGCCACCGCCACTTTGGAGTACAATCAAATATTTAAGAATAAATTTGGTGGCTTATGCTTGGCCAGCGGTGTACAGCCCATAACGAGGGGCAATCAAATATTCAACAACGAAGATGAGGTGGAGAAAGCCGTTTCGGGCGGTCAATGCCTCTATAAAATTAGCAGTTACACATCGTTTCCCATGCACGATTTCTATCGGTGTCAGACGTGTAACACCACCGATCGTAATGCGATTTGCGTTAATTGTATTAAAAACTGTCATGCAGGTCATGATGTCGAATTTATAAGACATGATCGGTAAGTGTTCAAAATTAAGTTATTTTTTTCTTGGCCAAACTAATTGTATAACTTAACTTTATTTCTTGTGTTTTAAAGTTTCTTCTGTGATTGTGGTGCCGGCACCTTATCAAATCAGTGTCAACTACAGGGTGAGCCCACTCAAGACACTGATACCCTCTATGATTCAGCAGCTCCTATGGAATCTCATACACTTATGGTAAATTAACTAGAACTTTAACTGTAAGTATTTCTTTTCTTCACTCACACTCTTAAACGAAAAACAAAAAAACCCATTCGAATTCAAACAAATCGAATTAAAAAACGTACGAGTTTTGTTGTGCTAACAAAAAGAAATCTAAACCATAATATATTAATAATTAAAAAAAAAAAAGAAATTAAGAAAAGAAAAAAAAAAACATTTAATGCAATTAACTTTAACTATAAACAAAAGTAATTATAATTATTTCATAATATTAATATTAACGTATACAATATAAATATCTCTATTATATATAAATAAAAGTAATTAATTATAAATATACATATTAATTATAAATATAAATTTCTACAATTACTTTTAGTATACATATATTACATATAAAATTATATTACAACAATTTAAACATAGAAAACATAAAATTTATAAAATATTTAGTCTCCAATAATACTTATATATAAAATACTATGTACTCTCTATAAACTTTACACAAATTACACGTAAATTTTATGATATTTTTCTTTAATTTTCCTTTTTATGTTTTTCTTTATCATTTTGTTTCATTTGCATAAATATGAATCGAAATTACAAACAAATCAAACTGTTATAAATTTATACATCTAAAATATATATGAAACAGCAACTGAAATATTTTATGTTGAACATTAAACTACGCTCTGCTACACATAAATACTATATAATAGCCAGTAATAGTTTATATTACACACACACACACACTAATCTTTTCAAACCAAATCACAAAGTAAGAAAGTTATTATGTATTAAGAAATTAAGTACAATTTCTTTATTAAAATGTTCGAATTTTATTCGAATTGGCGATTTTTGAAACCAGTAACAAGTATCCTCTTCAAGATTTAGTTTTTAACTAAACAAATCAGTATTTATTTTCTGTTATAAATGTTTAGAGCTAAAGAATTTTGCAGAAAATTTAACATATAGAGGCAAAGTTTTCCAGAATCATTATTTGAAAATTTTCAGTTTAAAATTAAAAAATTCTAAATAAAAAAACAAATTTTTAAACGGCATTTTGAAAATTTCAAGTGGAAAATGGTTTCCAAATGGTTTTTATGATACAATTTTAATAATTTTTAAAATGCAACATTTTCATTTTAAATTGATTTAAATTTTTATATGAAATGGAAAATTTTGATTTAAAAACAAGAAATTTGAAAAAAAAATTTCATTGAAGATTTCAATTTTTGATTGAAATGTTTTGTTTTCAAACATGATTTTTTTGATTTTGAAATTAAAATTTTTGATTTGAAAATTAAACTTTCGAATAAAATATTTTATTCGAAATTTAAATTTGAAAATGTTGCTTAAATTTAAAAATGTTGATGCAAAATTACAAATTTTTATTCGAAAAAGGAAAAATTTTAATTAAATTTTGTATTGAAAATTTAAAATCAATAGTATTTTATTCAAAATTTTAAATTCCAAATCAAAATGTCTAATTTGAAAGTTAACATTTTAAATTTTAAATCTTACTTCAAAACTAAAAAGTAAAAGATTTTATTCAAAATTGACAATTTTTGGTGTGAAAATTCAAAATTTTTATTGTTCGAATAAAAAATCGAATAAAAAAATGTTGATTCGAAATTCAAAAATTTTGATTAGTTTAAAAAATGTTGATTCCAAATAAAATATTTTGATTCGAATTTCGAAAGTGATAATTTTTATTTAAAATTTATAATTCTGATTTGATTATGAACATTTTTATTAAAAATTATAAATTTTGGGTTAAAAATTAAACATTTTGTTTCGATAAGAAAAAATATTTTTCAAAATTTGAAAATTCGTGATTAAAAATATGGATTTCAAATTAAAATTTTTAATTTTGATTCAAAATTTTAAATCTTGTTTCAAAACTAAAAATTTAAAGCGAAAGTTTCAAATTTCAAATCGACTCGAAATTAAAATTTTTTTGATTTGAAATAAAAAATTGTACGTAGTTCGAAAATTAAGAATTTTTTTAGAAATTGAAATTACATTTTTTTTGAATCGAAATAAAAAATTATAGTTCGAAATTTTAGATTTTTATTATAAATTTAAAATATTAATTCAAATTTAAAAATTTTGATTAATAAATAATAATTTTGGATTCAAAATTACAAATTTTATCGAATCAAAATTTTTTTAAAATTGAAAATTCGCAATTAAAAATTTCTTTAGAAATTAAAAATTTTGACTCAAAATTAAAAAATTTAATTTTATAATGAAAATTTTAATTTAAAATTTTTCAATAATTAATATTTCGATTCAAGATTTTGCTTCGGTAAAATTGAAAATTGTTGCTTCGAATCGCAAAATTTTGATTTTGAAAAATTACGTTTTTCTACAAAATTTTTACTAAAACATAAAATTTTTTTCAAACACAATTTGAGTAAAAATATTTTCAGTACAAAATTTTGTAAATTTTCAATAAAAATTTACTGTTTATTTTCTTTTTTTTTTATTAAAAATTTTTATTATTTTTTTTTATATAAAATTTGTTTATACAATTTTTGTTTATTGATATTATTTGATTTTTAAATAATTGAAATTTTATAATTTAAACATGTTAATAAGTTTTAAATTTTTATAAATTTCTTTTTAATTTTATGTATTTAAATTTTTATTTGTTGTGTTTTAATAGAAAATTATTTTCAAAATTTTGAAACGTTGAAATATTTTGTTTGAAATAACACAAATTTTAAATTATATTATTTGTATTTAATAAATCCTCCCCTCTACTCTGCACTTTTTCAAAAGTATTAAAAGCTTTATTTTTAAAATTCTAATTATACATGTGCCAATTACCATAATATTTTTAACAAAATTATTTAATTAAAAATTAAACATTTCATTTTATTTTATTATATTAAAATACTTGTCAAATTATTATTATTATTTAATTAAATCTTTTTTTATATATTGCACTGAGAGAAAACAGTAGATTTTATTTACAAAATAACAGGGTTTAAAACGAAAAGTCTTAAAAGCTGGGCTTAATACTAAAACTATCGTATAAATTCCTATATTATTTGTAATTTAAAGACTTCAAAGAGGCTTGACAAAAGTTTCCTATTTTTCAGAAGGAGACTTTTGTATAAATAAAAGTTTCTTAAAAAAACTTTTAAGCCTCTTAAGGTTTTTTCTATTGGTTTCAATATTTCAATTTTCTTTGTAAAATAACAAAACTTTTGTATATAAAAATAAAAATTAAATAAAACAAAACGATAATATATACCCCCCCTTTATCATCTATCTATGTGCAATTAAGATTTCCACATTAATGTTTTTTGTATAGTACTTTAATATTAATATTAAATTAAAAAAAGTAAAATTAATATAACAACAATATTTGTCTAAAAATATAAACAATAATTGTAATAATAAAAAAACAAGACACCAAAATCCCAGTGAAAAAAGTATTTTTGATTGAAATAACCGAAAAATAATGTTGAAAACCAGCAACAACTTAAGCAATACAATTGAAAATACTATTTTAAAAACATAAATATTGTTTTAGCAACAACAATATTTCTTTAATTTTAATTTTATGTTTTATTAAGTTAGAATTAAGCTTAAAACAAATTGGAAATCCTTTAATATTAAAGAAAAAAATTAACATTAAATTTTAAGTTTTGTCTTAAGTTTGCTTTTTTTTATATATACACAAAACAAACTTACAAAATATTTTAACATAAAATATTATAAATAATCTTAAAAATAAATGTTTTTTATATGTATTTTTGATGATCACACAATGATGATAATGATGATGGATGAATGAATGTGGCTGATAACTGTAGTCATTACAATTTAGTCTAGTAGTTTTATTGAAACAAAAAATTCACAAGTTTTAATACAAAAAACAAGTATTTTATAAGACTTTAAGCAAACAACAACAACAATTTGTAACAATATGTATTTGCAAGACAAAAAAAATAACAAAAATCATTAATTGAAATAATAATAATAATAATAATTTTGGATTCATTGCAGCTAAAATCAATATTTAAAAGAAATTAAATTGAAATCAAATGATATTACCAGAGAAATAATTAATTAAAAACAAAACAAATTAATATGAAACAAATTAATATGAAAAACTTTAAAACAATTTTGAACAAAAGAAAACCCAACAACAACAACCAGAAACTTAATTGTGTCATTTTAGTTATTTAAGAAGCTCACATTTAACAACAACAACAACAAGAACTACTACTAATTAATTATTAAAAATAAATAAATAATATAATTATAATACAAATAAAAAATATATATAAAATAAGAAAATTATTGTTTTTTATTATGAAATTAGAGGGAAATTGTCAATTGTTTCAAGAATTGAATTAAAGTAAACTATAAGACTATAAGATCCATTCTGATTCCTTCGTAGAATGTGAAGATCCAAAGAAATAGAAACAAAACACTAGAAAAAACAAAAGGAACATTAGTAGAGAGCATATCCTGCATTCTAGGATATTGGCAAATTATGTGCTTAATCATCTCTTGTTCCTCTGCATCTTCGCAACTTCATATCATCCACATAGCAGTGCCCTGGCACCTATCACGGTAACGTTTTTTACGTACTTAATAATACCGTAATAAAACAATTTTTGTTGGAACGAAAATATGTCTACCAAAGGCATAATTCACCTTAAACCCATATGAGATCTTCTTCAGAAAATGACTTAAACTTTCAAATGTCGATGTAATTAATGGAATTCCACGAAAAAAAACTTTTTTAGGAACCGAAACCTATATTTATGAAAAATAAAATTATGAGGATCGGTCCGCCAAATATAACCCTCTTACAGAAAATCAATTTATAGCTAATATATCATTCCAAAAGTTATCAATATGATAGAATTATGGTAGAATTAAAAAAATACTTTAAATTATGAAGAACTTGGTCCATAATTGACCCAATCCGACATTTAAGTCCCTATTCCGAAAATTACGCTGACGTTCTTATTAATCTAATGATCAAAGTCCATATACATGTGCAAAATTTTTTAGAAAATGATTTTCTGCAAGATGTTTTATATGGAGGATAGGGTCTAATATAGTCCGATCCTCATAAAACTTGGAGAAAGGATTTGTTTTTAATTTTTAAGAATTTTTTATCCATCCCTGCATAATTTCTCACACAACTTTTGTGGTTGCTCTGTCTTGTTGTTATAAACAATATATTTGCTTCCAAAATCCCACTTTCTGATCTCTCGGATTCCGTTTTTATTTAAAATCGTTGAAAATTTAAAAACTAAACGTAGTTGAATACTTAAAGGCTCAGTTAGTCTCTACGTTCCGTTACGTGATGAATCAGCTGATTCGTTTTTGGCTTACGAAAACCAGTGTAAGTCGTTAGTTTTACCGTAACGTTGAAGTTGCGTTGCGGATGAACCTGCAGAAAACAGAATTCAATCCGCAACTTTAAGTGACAGCTGACATAAAATACAAAAAAATTTAAATAAGAAAAAAAAGTGATGTTAATGTTTTAAAAATAATGTACATCCGAAAATTTTAATTATTACGATTAATTCAAATACTTTAAAATTTAACATTAAAATTAACGTACTTCTTAAATTAATAAATATTTATTAAAAAAATTATCATACTAAAAGCTATGAAGTTTAAAATTAAAATAAAATAAAAATGGTTAATGAAAAAGTAAGAGAGAAAAAACTCTGATATATGTCAAAGAGAATATAAAAGTTGACATTACTTTCAACATAAACGCCATGAAAAAAAGAAAAGACCAAGAAAGAAAATAAAAAAAACGTGTTACGATAAAATTTTTACTTTTTATAATTATGTTAATAATATTAATTAATTTATATTAATTTATCTAGCTTGAAACGCAAAAAAAGAAAATCAACTCTGATTTTTGACATAACAAATCAGAGTAGCTTCTTTTTGCTTAAAAACTGGTGCTACGTTTTTACGTAGAAACTAACTACACATAAATAGTCAACAGAACGGAAACGTTAAGCGACATGGCCACACATCAAATTTGTTTACACAAACGGTAAGTTTTTTAATTGTGTTAGTGAAAAAAACTCACATGTATATATGCGGTGTGAGTTTTTTTACTAACACAATCAAAGAACTTACCGTTTGAGTCAACAAATTTGATGTGTGGCCATGTCGCTTTACGGAACTTTCAAACTAACTGAGCCAAAGGCTTACTACAGTCGATTTTAAGCCGCCGCTGATATATTTAATGTCAATCGCAGCCGCCGTTATTATTTGTCGGCGCAGTACTCTTTGAATAAAGAAGACGAAAAAATTAGCAAGTATTTTTTTTATTGGGCGTCAATAAAATTTATTGTAATTGTGAAAATTTCGCAGAAATATTATAATTTAAATTAAGAAAAACATAAACAGAAGTGAAAATGCTCGCCTTAATTAACAGAATATTGGATTGGTTCAAAAGTATCTTTTGGAAAGAAGAAATGGAATTGACGCTGGTTGGACTGCAGTATTCGGGAAAGACGACATTTGTTAATGTTATAGCTGTGAGTAGAAAAAATTGAAAAAATCTAACAATTATACGAAAAAGCCAAATATACATACAATCATACATATTAGATTAATCAGACAAAGTATTACTACTCATCAAACAAAAAAAAAAAAAAAAAAAAGAAAGGAAAATTAACCGACCACTCGACCAAACAACAACCTACAAACAGCCAACTTCTTTAACACCCCCTCCTAAACACCTCCTACCCACTCCTATCTATACCATGTTAGTTAATGCATACAATTCATCTACTATTCATACTATTGTGTATATTGAATTCAGCCAGCTTGCGACAGACCGACCAGCATACGTTGTTGTTTGCTGTTGTAATATTCAATATTCTGCTTCTTCTTCGCTAACTAACTTGGGGTTTGGGTATGGGGGTGACTTTTTTCCTTTCTTCGTGAGTGTTTGCAACTTACCCTACCTAACATATGATAATGCTTGTTTGATAAATGTTTAAAAAGGAAATTGAACTGAAAAAACAATTAATATCACAAAGGAACCACATTTAGAAGAGAAAAAGTAACTTCCTTAATTGTTTCTATAAAAGCTTTATATTAGAGGAGCATTTCAAAAAATTCTAAGTATAGATTTTGTTTTAAAATGATCTAATATTTTCAATCAAACAAATGAATTTTTTTTGCTTTGGTAGGGATGCATGTAAATTTTCTTAATGTTGTCATCTTTTCTTCAAGTCTCTATATGTGTACGTACGTTTGTTATTAAAAATTAAACTAATCACATGAGTTTTTAATAAATCTTTTCCTTTTGTTATAAAGACTTCTTTGTTCGTTAATACAAAATGTTTTATTCTATAATATATTTTTTATTATATGTTTCCGTTACATTCATTGTAATTAGAGCGGGGAAGAGATAAGAGTTTGTTTTCTTTTCATCAGCATAGTTCCTTGGATTTTGTGGTGTAACTTTCGTTTTTAATATCAGTAAAGAAGAAGGTTGTCGATAGAGAATTCATTATTAATGATTAAACATTTATTTTACGAGGGTAGTTGGAAAATTTTAAGAAGTATTTTAGATACTTCGGGTTTTAAATATAATATATACTTTTATAATAATAATAGCTTTTTAATATAAACGTGTTATCCCTAAAAATAATTTTTCCATAACATACTGTTATAATAAAAGCTTTTAAACAAATTTGAAAAAAAAAAATCTAAAAATCGTATTAATTACTCTCTCTTCAAGCTCTTCAAAAACGAAAAATCCTTTGCTATTCTATAAAAAAAAACTTCAATAAAAAGTTTTTCATTAAATCCCTTTAAAAAGCTTTTCAATACGCAGCTTTTCAGCAAAGAGCTCTTCAATACAAAGATTTTCAACAAGAATTTTTTATAAAAAGCTTTTCTAAGGAAACTTTTTTAAATGCTTATTAATTTAAAATAGCTTTTTTTCTTAAAATAATTTTGATTCCATAATAAATATTTCCCAATTTTTAAAATTGGCTAAAATCAATTTATTGGCTAAAACCAATTTTTAAAATTGGTTAAAATCAATTTAAAATTCCTTAAAAAATCGATTCTAATTACAAAATAAATACATTTTAGTCTGGCCAATTCACTGAAGACATGATACCAACAGTTGGTTTCAATATGCGTCGCATAACTAAAGGTAATGTAACAATTAAAGTTTGGGATATTGGCGGTCAACCACGTTTCAGATCAATGTGGGAACGATATTGTCGTGGTGTAAATGCAATTGTGTAAGTATTACAATATAAACTATTTTAAATATTAATTATTTTTTTAACAAAAATTTTTTCAAATTTATAGTTACATGGTCGATGCTGCTGATAAAGATAAAATGGAAGCATCACGCAATGAATTACATTCACTATTAGATAAACCACAATTAGCTGGTATACCTGTTTTAGTATTGGGTAATAAACGTGATCTTCCAGGTGCTTTAGATGAAACCGGCCTAATTGAAAGAATGTAAGTGTTTAATATAAAAGAAGTTTAAAACACACAATTTTTAATATCATGTTTGTGGGGGATATATATCCAAGGGTTTACTTGAATTCTATTACCGAAATTTTTATAAATATAATATTAAACTTTAGTTTCTTAGTCATAAATGAGTCATCATCAAAAAGAAAGTGACATGCGGCGTCTGAGTAAAATACAATTATTAACAAATAATTACCCAAAACTTTTTACAAAATTGTACATGTGCGTGTTTTTATTATGTATTTCTGGATTAAAATATTTTACCCTATCTCTTATTTAAAATATACTCTATAATCTTCCAGACTCCACATGTTTATGTTGTTTATTTGCATTGTTCACTCACTTATTCCCATTTTTTTTCGTTTATCAATTGACAAACAATTTTAAACAAATATTTTGCCAACTCATACCAAATTTATTTAAACTATTCAAATGCTTACTTATCAATATAAAAAGAAACAAATATATTTGATTTTAGTAAATAAAAATTTAGGAATAATCATCATTATCATTAATATGTCATTATTAAATGCTGAAAATTGTCATTTCTTAAACTTTAGAAATGATAATTTATATTAATTTTAAGACATTGGGGTTTTGACTGTGTTTTTTTCTTGTGTATTCAAAATCATCACAGTCGTCATTAAAGAGAAGTTATTTATTTAAATCTGAACTAGAACTGAACTAGAACTGAACTAGAACTGAACTAGAACTGAACTAGAACTGAACTAGAACTGAACTAGAACTGAGCTAGAACTGAACTAGAACTGAACTAGAACTGAACTAGAACTGAACTAGAACTGAACTAGAACTGAACTAGAACTGAACTAGAACTGAACTAGAACTGAACTAGAACTGAACTAGAACTGAACTAGAACTGAACTAGAACTGAACTAGAACTGAACTAGAACTGAACTAGAACTGAACTAGAACTGAACTAGAACTGAACTAGAACTGAACTAGAACTGAACTAGAACTGAACTAGAACTGAACTAGAACTGAACTAGAACTGAACTAGAACTGAACTAGAACTGAACTAGAACTGAACTAGAACTGAACTAGAACTGAACTAGAACTGAACTAGAACTGAACTAGAACTGAACTAGAACTGAACTAGAACTGAACTAGAACTGAACTAGAACTGAACTAGAACTGAACTAGAACTGAACTAGAACTGAACTAGAACTGAACTAGAACTGAACTAGAACTGAACTAGAACTGAACTAGAACTGAACTAGAACTGAACTAGAACTGAACTAGAACTGAACTAGAACTGAACTAGAACTGAACTAGAACTGAACTAGAACTGAACTAGAACTGAACTAGAACTGAACTAGAACTGAACTAGAACTGAACTAGAACTGAACTAGAACTGAACTAGAACTGAACTAGAACTGAACTAGAACTGAACTAGTACTGAACTAGAACTGAACCAGAACTGAACCAGAACTGAACTAGACTAATACAAAACTGAACTAGAACTGAACTAGACTAATACAAAACTGAACTATGGATTTCGAAATTCTACTGAAATTTAGAAATAATGAAAATTTAAGTTTCTTATAAAATTTCGAATTTGGTGTTTGGAATTTATAATAGAGCTTCGATTTTCTTTTAAAATTTTTAATTTATTTTCGTAGGCATATTTCCAATTTCTGCATAATTTTCGAATTTGATATTATATTACGAATTTCTATTTCATGTTTCTAACAAAGTTTGGAATTTGAGATCAAATTTTGAATTAATAAAATATTTCGAATTTATGTAATTCAAACAAAAAAAAAAAAAAAAAAATCGCTTAGAACTTTTATTTTTTAAAAATTAATGTTATAAAATCATTTAAAAAAATTATTCGAAAATTTTTGTTTTTTTTCTTCCAGGAATTTATCTAGTATACAGGACAGAGAAATATGCTGTTATAGTATTTCGTGTAAAGAAAAAGACAACATCGACATAACTCTACAATGGCTAATTGCACATTCAAAAAGTCAAAGTCGTTAGAAAAAGAAAACCTCCTCCCTTGTAACCCTCTCCTACCTTCAGTACTCGAAACGAAGACAATTGAGTCGTTTTCAAATAAGACTCAATGAATTTCCGTGTGTGCGTGTACTAAGCTTGTGATGGATTGATGTGATGCTTCTAATGATTAAAGCTGATTAAATGATGTTGATGATTAACGAATGGTGGAATTAATGTAGGATAGAAATTTATTTATATTTTATTCTCTCTTTCTCTCTCTCTCTATCACTCTTACTTTATTTTCTTATTTTCATTTTATATTTAAAAGTGATGCCTTTAAGTAAGAAAAAGTATAATATGATTTGAAAAAAGAGAAAAAAAAACTAAAAAGGAAAAACTTAAAGCTTTAGAACACATTCTAAACAAAAAGAAAAAAATATACAAGAATTTTTAAATTTCTAAAAATTAAGTTTCAATTAAGAGCGTGAACTCAAACTCAAAAATATAGAGAGTATCAAACAATTATTATTTACATATGTGTACTTATTCTTATTATTATTATTATAATAATTTATTTGGTCTATGAAATGTAAAAGGGAAACATATAAGTAATATACATAATAAAGAAAAACTCGCGAAAAAAAACTCTTACATATTTATAAAATTAAATAAAAAACAAAAAGAAAAACATGCCAAGCTTAATACAAATTATTTTAAAAACTAATAACTAATGTTAATAGAATACTAAAAATTGTTTGTAAGATTTGTATTCTGTTTACCATACGATTGAGTTATTCTATTCTGTTCGGTTTTATCAATATTATTTCAAATTCAAATTTGCCTTAAAATCGCACGAATCAACTGTTATTCACTGTACACTATGTATAATAATGAGGTGCTTTCAAAAATTTTGTATTATTTTTTGTTCTAAAAGTTTTAGCGTTTTTTTTAAAGTGATGGGAATAAAAAATATAAATATAAATGATTTTAAATTAGTCACAATTATTGCTTACCTTGTCATTATTTTGGGATTTGGTTTCATTAATTGTTTAGTTTCTTAAAAACCTTTTATATAAACTTGCCTCATTTCCTGCAATTCTACTATGCTTTTTTCTCTTTCCTCATTTAACACTTTAAACATTTAAACGCCTATCTGTCACCCTCTTTCTTTTGTGTAGCTTTAAGTTGTAACTCTTCTACGGAATTGCTTTTCTGTTTTATTCTTTATAAGCACGCTTTAATTTAAATTAAAAAAAATATAAATAATAAAAATCAACCAAATTTTAGAAATTTTTTTAATTTGTATAAAAATCAATTAAAATTTTTTGTTGATATTTTTTTTAAATTTTTTTATGCCACTATATCTGTCTTTTTGTTTTAATTAATTGGTTGATTGCTGATGTTTATATTATACACACTTAAGCAAATTAATAAAAAGAAGAAATTAATTGATTATTAGATATTTATTATGTATGTCTAGTGTTACATGTAAATTTATTACGTCAACCACAAAACAAAGAAAATATACCCTTATTAAGTAATAATCGAATTCGAATTGTTTTCTTTTTTTTCGTATTTTATAAACAAAAAAAATGTAATAGAATTATAAAGACAAAATAATTAAAAAAAAAGAAAAAGTTCAATTTGTTAAAACCAAAAATAAAAATTATAATTAAAATAAATACGAAATGCATCTCAAAAACAAAACAAGAAGTAAAACTGTAATCAATTCTATAAATAGATTTTAAACAAATAACATTTAAATTAAACAAAATAACATTAACAAAAACAACAAGTAATAAAACCAAAAAAAAGCTTTTTAATATGATTTTTTTTAATTATCAAAGAATTATTTAGTTACAGATTACATTCAACAACAATCAATACCATTTATATATACATTTATTACATACATTTATTAAATGAAAAATCAAAAAAACAACCAAATAACAATAAAACTATTTAGTATTAATGAATACAAAAACTCATATTAATTATTAAATTTGTCATACTTGCATTCAAACAATACATAAAACACTTTTAACTTATTTAACAACATTTAGTAGACCCTTTGCTATTTCACTGTTCAAGCCTCCAGAATCAATTTTCGATCGTCAGTATTACCGAACTTTGCTTTTTGCAAAGTTCATATCTTGATACGTTATATCAAGAACTTCAACATGAGTTAAGGACAAAGGAAGCGTCACGATTAAATTTGTCGTCGTCTTGATATATTACGAGTCTGAACGTCCTCGATTCACAAACGGCGAAAGATTAGGAATCGAGTAGACTGCTCTATCAATCAAAAGTTTTCTGCCAAAGAGTTTAAAGGGAAACCTTAACGATGATAGCGTGAGTTCTACTGTCTATTTACTGAACACCCCAAGAGCAAATTAATTAAACTTCCTACAGTTGCACATAACAAAACATTCAAGGTTCCGACGCTATATCCACCAGAAGTTTAAACACGCACTTTCTGCAGAAAATTTTTAAAGGCCGTTAGTTTTGAAGTCATTTTTAGGAATGGAATACCAATTTCCGAGTTCCGTCTATTCCGCAGGAGTCGTTCTTTGCTTAACATCACACAGTTTGAAGCTACCCCGAAGCATGTCCGGAAGAATCTTAGTATAATAGAAAAAAAAACATTGCATCGGAACTGGTATTAAGCAGTATTAAATGGACACCATAACTCAATCATAGTATGTATTGACATATTAGTCTACGCAACAGTTTTTTGTCGCTTCTGGTTGTTTGTCCTGAAGGGATTGTAGAATTGAAATACAAATTTCTGAGTGTCATCTTTGGATGAACATTATACAATTGAAAGCATTTCGGCAAAGCCTTTCGTACCACATCACTGGAGGAAACTTGAGTAGTTCTATTTCAACTGAGGTCCAAATTGAGCAGCAGTGCCGACTGGTCTCGCTTAAATGCTAGTTTTTTATAATATCCACCTCACGAAGACAAATTAAAGACCCGTAAAAACTGTATCTTCATGATTAATCTTTGAAATCTTATTCTGATTTTATACAAATCGGTTGAATCTAACTAATCAAAGCAAATTTTTATACTTTTCTGCGTTGAATCCGAATCTGACTTCAGAATTTCTCCATCAAAATTTTAAAACAAACATCTTTATGGGTAAATTTGAGACGATATAACAGCGTGATATCTTGCAAAAGGAAAATGATATACCAGAAGTTAAAATTTTAGTTAAAAGTCAACAGATAGGACTTTCTGAAGAGATAACATATACATATTTATAAATCATGGTATATCTGGGCTTT
Source organism: Lucilia sericata (assembly GCF_015586225.1). Taxonomy (NCBI): domain Eukaryota; kingdom Metazoa; phylum Arthropoda; class Insecta; order Diptera; family Calliphoridae; genus Lucilia; species Lucilia sericata. Next base: position 35,433 of record NW_023995408.1, on the reverse strand, counting down.
TTAACAGTTTAAAAATTAGATTTTTAGCACATGATTTCTCCAAATCTTGGTTTGATGGGAAGGTCTGGAGTTTAAGCAGCTCAATCCTTAAGAAAATTCTTTATAACTGCTTTCTGGTTCTCGAATTTGTTTAAATGGTGTTGGCCTATGTTTCTATAAACTTTACTAAGCGTTTGTCAATCTTAGAAATCTGAAACTTCTGGAAAACTCGATCTAAATCCCCCAATTCTGCATTTCGGTTACGTTTACGCATTCAGTTACGCAATGATCGAAAAAAGTTATTCCAACAATAAACTGAATCGTAAGAAAAAGAAGAAGCATTTCCATTTCGTTTCAATGCTTTACGAATGTGTGTATTCTGCCCCTGTAGGAAATGTCAATATTAAAAATGTGCTTAATCGCTATTGACTTTGTCAGTAGTACTAGTGTCGAATTATACCCTATACAAGGCTTAGTGCTATTGACTTTTAACATGTGCGTGTCATTGAAAATCCTCTAGTAACATGATGACTATTGACTCGGTATTGACTAGGTACTTCTCATGGATCCATATGGTGACATTAGAACCAGGAATTTACTAGTACATTTCTATATCGCGAGTCCATTCAGTTTTAATACAGACATTTTCTTAAGGAATATTGACATGTTTGTTGACAATGCCACTAGATATACACCACATCTTTGGTCTCTGTATTTTTTATATTGACACAGAAATGAAAGATTGGAGACATTTGAACTAGTACTGTTGACAAAAAGATATATGGACCCAGTCTGACTGCAGGGTATGTACGTTTTTGTAAGTTGTTGTTTATGTGGCGGAGAGTCGAATCGAAATGCATAATACCAAAGTCGCCAAACGGAGAAAATTTCGATTCGAATTCAAATGCAGAATAGGGGCGAATATCCGAGTATTTGCCCTACAAGCTACATACTGAAATCTGTACATTAGTTCATCGGAAACATCTTACGAATAGATGTACCACCATGATGATCCGATATTTTATAGGTCTAGTCTTTTTCACGTGGTCTGCTATTAATAACAACGGAACTGAAATAATTCAGAACGGAAGGTGTGAGAAAACTGCAATTGAAAATAATCATGATATCATCACATACAAACATATGTACATATGTATTACTCTTTACTAAGTATTAAAAAACAAGTGGAAAAATCCCTACTTCTAATAGGAAGTCGCACAACATAAAAAATCCTATATACTTATTCCTAACATCATACATACACAAAACATAACTTCTAGTTGCTTTATATGATCAGCTTGCATCTGATAAAGATCATTGAATGGTTTCTAAAAGTTACATCTATTTATCATTCATGACATATAAATGATAGACAAAATCAATACCCGACCCCCCAGTCAAGCACGCACAAACTGTGTATCCGCCTCTGCTAAAACAAGTGTCAAACGAATTATAAGACTGCTGCTACTATATAACTGATTACGAGCGTAGAGTCAGACAATAAGTCCACCACCACCAGCCAGTTAATATTTTCATTGTCAGTTTTTCAATTACATTTGATTTAAAATATTTTGATAATGTGTTTATTTTGATTTATTGTATTGAAATGTTTTGAAATTTCTTAAACAAACACACAAGTGCATTTCCATACGTAATGCATTGTAAATGCATCACGTGCATTTGAGACGATATTTTACAATTAAAACAAGAAAGTAACACTGGTAGTTGACTGCTATTGATTTAAGGCAGTAATTTTCAAAATATTTACAAAAACACCAATTGAATTTACAAAAAAAAATCAATTTAAATATTGATAGTTTGTTTTGCATTTAAATTCTTTGGAAAATGTTTAAAGAATGAATGAATGTAAAATTAATAAATTTTCCTTGAAGGACATGAGAATTACAAAAAAAAAAAACCAATCGTAGTAAATGAATAATAAAATTATTCAAAGTCAAATATAACAAATTATATTGTTATATGGGGATCCTACCACCCATATTGATTATTGGACACTATAAATTTTATTGTAACTTGTTGTTTGACATGAAATAGTAAAGAAATGCATTATTGTCGTCGTCATCAGCAGCACCATCAACGAACTGAATAGTCAGGACATAAAATAACAACAATTAAAGGTATGAATAATAATGACAGAGTTGAAAAGGTATTGGTTCAAGTTACAATTGGAAGAGTTTTAAAATTATACACAAATTGTTTTGGTATTTTTTGTATATTGAAGACTGCTTACTACCATGAGTATAGCTTTACTTGGGTCCTGTTAGGTCCCTTTGTATCGTCTGGAAAGAAACAAGATTTGGAAGGAGAAAAAATAGCGATAGAGACAGTAAAGATAATATTGAAGGCGTGAAGAATAAATATGGTAACGAGTCTATAGAGAAGTAGAGAACATAGTGTGTGATTTATTACAAACCCACTTGGCAACTCTATCGCCTGATAACGAATCGATTCAAGGGCCGGGCAATTACACAGAAGAGTAATTCTTTCCTCCTCTTCTTCATTGTGACAGCTCCTACAAAAGTCATTGTATGGAAGACCAATGCGCCTTGCATGGTTTCCGAACTTGTAATAACCAGTAAGAACTGATAACAAAGCCCTCAGATGTATTCTCCTTAGCCCGCAACAAAACAAAGTCCGAAACTCAGACCTGAGAGGTATCAGTTTCCGTGGTTACAGATTATATGGCTCTCTAGTTCGACCCCAGATCAAATCATTCCAAGGAAAGGTCGAGCATACCATTGACACCACCAGTTTATAATCCCGGCATACCTGAGGTACTGGTCACTGCAAGATGGGGGAAGTTATGTATGTTAAAATTTCAGAAGATCCCAGATATCTGCATCTTCGTAGATCTGGCTTTTTAAAATCATCGAAATCGGTCCAAAAATAACGCACATAACGGAACAACTATAGCAGCTAGTTCAACAAACTATAGCAGCTAGTTCAACAAATTTTACCACAAGTCCTTTCTTTCGTTCAGGAATTAACATTGTTGAAGATTTATATATCTCTAGAATGTCGGTATTACTACAAAATTTTAGCCATAATTTTGGGTCTCCTCATACCTTGTTTTGACAAATAACGGAATTTGGAGGATTTATATTGGAACTAGCAGAATGCCTAACTTTTTGAAATTCTTGAGTCCGAATATTCCGTCCATGTGAATATCCAAAATATATGATTAATATTCAAGATTAAAGCTACATCTTCTATCAGAATGTTTGACCTTTGACTGTTCTATAAGACATTTAATAAAACAATTGATTACAAATTATGCTTAATCTCCTCACTTTGGCGTCCCTGAAATCGAAGCAATCTCAAGCTCGAAGGATCGAGTTTTACACATGTATGATCGCCATCCATGTACTTGTTGAGACTTTGTAGCTTCATACACTTGTGCTGGGTATGGCTGACAAAAACTTTTGGTACTAATTATACATAGCTTGGTATATAACGCGATCTTTGGAAATCGTTTAAAGAACATCCTTGTTATGACTCGAAGTCGGCTTTTAATTAGGATCCGCTCAATAACATTGAATTTTTGATCAGCTGTATAACCTTTAATGATCAACGGTGTTCGTAGATGTAGTTTATTTCAAATATTCATTAAATCAGTTAGTTATTTTGTGAAATTTAAAAGCCATTACAATCTTATCAACAATTTTTTTAAACATAACGGTCAGTTTAAGAGATTTGGTCTAAATTCAAGCATAATTACGAGTATGATCTGAGAAAACCAAAAAAGTTATTACTTCAAGGAAATAATTCGGCTATAAACTCAAAGAATTATATGAATTAATTCTTAATAATCTCTGATTATATAAAAAACACATCGAGGAGGAGTTAGGAAATCAAATCATCAAAACACCAATAGACTGCTAATTAGATATTTCTACTAAACAAATAAACATACATTTATTTAGTCATACAATACGACATGTACATTGTCGTACATAGAGAATACAGTTTTCCAAGAACTCAGGTTTAGCCTTCGACTTTTTTTTTTTTTAATAAATGTTGCATTACATTTGTCGTTGTGAATCATACAACCAGTCAAGAATCTACCGATTGTAGTAGGTACGCGTGCGAACGTGCAACGTTGTGCTGCGTTCCGCACTTGTAGGGTCTTGTTGTCGTATAGAACTCATAAATATTTTTTTATGGATTTTTAAAAGAAACCAAAAAGGTTGTTGATCATCCTCATCAAGATGCAATTAAACATTAGTTGTTTTTTCTGTGGTTTTGTGCGTGTGTTTCCTTTTATTTTGTATTTTTTTAAACATTAGAAAAATTAACATTTTTTATTAAAATTTATTGTTTCATATGAAAATTATATTAATTTGTATGTACAACGTATGATTTGTTTGCATGTTTTTTATATGCTTGTTTTCTAACAAGTATTCCATTTAAAGGATTAAAGTGTAAATTGTCCTCAAGGAAGTTTGGGGATTTGTGTGTGTTCACTTTACCTGGGTGGTCATACAAACATGATTAATTAGACTTAATTGGATTTGAAGGTTTTTGTCTTTGGTAAACTGTGTGAATATTAATTAAATTTTTGAAAGGAACAAAGTTTATAGGAGTCCTATGCCACAAATTGATTAGAAAGGGAAATTTTAAGATTATAAATAATCCTAATTTACGATAGTACTTTTCTATAGATCATTTTAATGAGGTATTATCGTACTATATGTTCAGAAATTTAGCTTCCTTGACGTAATTCCTAAGAATTTTCCAAAAATTGTTTGTAAGAGATGTTATAACCCGAATAATAACACTCCCAAGATATTTGGATCTAATCTAAGCAAAGAAAGTGCTCCAGAGATTTACTGGAGCATTTGTCTGAATCTGCACGTCTAATTTTGTATAGCTGTGCCGTAATCCTGTGTATCAGGATTATCTTACTAACATCTGACCAGCTCAATTTGAAGATGCTTTTCGTCTTGCTCTCGTTAGGTACCGTTTCATTATTGCAAGAAGTCTTATTCTTAGATTCTTTCGCTCATGTTTTTAATTAAGCCCTCGTTGCGTCGAATGGTTTTGGGTTCGCCAGGTTAATTACATCAAGCTCTCTTCACTACATATGCTCATTCCTTGCCGACGGTTATTCTTTCGCCCATGTTTTTAATTTAGCCCTCGTTGCGTCGAAAGATTTTGCGTTCATCAGGATAACTACCTCGGGCTGCCTTCCCTGTAAAGCTAATATGTATATTCGCTCTAACGTTGCCGACTACTCCCGAGTGGACTGGATGTAAATCTTTTCTCTGGAAGAGTATTCGGTTAAAGCTTTCTTACAATCAAATGGGTCTTAGATTTCACTATATAACATGAAATCGCCCTAATTTCCTTATTGCTGTCGGCAAATATGTTAACCCTTATCGCCACATGTCGGCGCCATATTTATTCTATTCCGTTATTGCATGGACTCCTGCTGGATGCTAGTGTTGTAATTAGGTAAACTGAAGTATATTTCGGTTTCTGGGTCTTCAATATATAAACCCAGGACCAAATTGTCTCCCAGTTTACAGCCATTCGCGTATTGAAGACCCAGAAATTTGCATTAATTTTCCATGACATTTATCTGGTATCTGACATATTTTGTTTCTAGTATGCGATCGGGTACGTCCGATGTTTGTGTATAACCTTTCAATGACGTGTCCTATCGTCTTAAATTTAGGCAGATTTTTTAACAGAATCATTGAAAATTGGTATTGTTCAGACCCGCAGATTCAATACATTTGAGAATTTCGCTGTTTAAAGTGTTAATTCAGTGGAGAAATATAAAGAGAGATAAAATAAACCTAAGAATCTGGTTTGGATTGTCGCTTCGAAACATCGTCTTTACAAGGAAGCATAGATTACCTCGCTTATTTATTTGTTTAATTACGCTGGTTCAATACAATCACAATTGATTGGTGACACTATATATATAAGTCCACAAATTGATCAAAATCATGTCCACATTTAAAGAATCAATATTTGTTTACATTTTAAAACTGTAAGTTATTTTTAAGGTGCTAACACCATTTCCAACATCATTTAACTGTTTATTGTAAATATCATTACCTAAAATCCCTTAATCTTAAAGAAAATCTCGAACAAGGTCTAAAAATTATAGCTTTCGATCTAGGTATTTGTGTCTCTTACAACTACTCATCATCACTTGTACAAAAACATAAATTAACCAAGTTTGTTTTTTGTCATTTTACATAAAATTTATGTTACATGTTTGTAGTACAACCAAAAGTTTGTTACGACTAAAATATTGTTGTAGTCAAATGTATGTAGTTGTAGCAATTAAAGTGTGCTTTGCGCGTGCACATCAAACTAAAAAACTTTGGTTAACTTTATTTTGTTTTTTGGCGGCAACATTAAAAACGAAATAAACAAAAATTTCGCTTGTAAGCTTTCCTCAAAAAAAAGCGTATAAAACCTCCTCTTTATACGTAAATAGTTGCGAATCTAAAAAAAAAAACACAAAAATTTAAATAAAAAATATAAAAAAGACATTATGTTAAATATTTATTGTATGCGGATTTTTTTATATTTAAAAAGGTGTTTTACACACATTTAAATAAATATACGCAAAGTACAAGCGAGTCATATACTCGTAGTATCAGCGTAAAATTCCAAATAACTTCATAAAAAGAAGAAGACTTTAAGTTTGTTGGTCTTTTATTATTTTTTTTAATTTAATTCTTTTCTCTGTTGAGTGCTAATTTTTTATATTTTATTTAATTTTGTTTTTATATTTCTTTGATAAATTAGCGACATTATACCAACTAATATGTATGAGTTTCTCAGTTTGTATCTTTTTGTTTTAAAAGTTGTATTTGTCGTATGTTTTATTATGTTTTGTAACCGACCAAACGACCGACATAAAGACATGTGTAAGGAGGATGTTTTGTATATGCGTGTATGTCCGAATATGTACAAGAAATATTATTAAAACTGTTGTTTTTTTCGAGAATTTTTTTGTTTATTTCTTTAGTGGGATTTTATTCATTTTTACTTTTAATTGATTTGCATATAAATTCATAAGATACATACATACATGCATGTATCTTACATACTGTATGTTTGTACGAAACCTCATGCACACATGTAAGCAAAGATCTGGGTAATTAAATAGCACAGCTGTCATATTTTGCTTTAACACTTTGACGTAAATGACGCCCAATAATGGAATTAACAAAAAGTTTTATATGTGCACGATTACAAGATCTTACAAAGGTGTCAGAAAGATGTTCAGAAAATGTCGAACAACCATGACTATTTACAATTTTTGTCTTACAACATTGTTAGACATTTTTCTGCCAACGTTGTAAGATCTGACAACAGTGTATTAATTTAAGGGCCCTTCACACGGTCACACTTTACGTACGACAAGTCTAATGAAAAAGTAAAAAATAACAAATCATTTCAAAAAATGAAGAGAGCCATACGACTGTCAAATTTTCCATCCGTATTTTCTCTCAATGTGTGATGGTTTCATTACATATTGCGTTTAGACGATCCCATCCGTTCTCTTCTACACAAAATTTTGACAGATCATATTACTTGTGTGCTCGTGTGAAGGGGGCTTTAGTGTCAGTGTTGACGTCTTATGCTTTCAATTATTTTAAAGAACTTTACATAAAAGGGGTCTTCTAACAGGTATAATACCATGATCAAAATAAGGTTTTAGTTCGTTTAGAAAATATTTTCAATTCCATAAAATTCATATACTTGGTCTATGTGACTTAATTTCGCGGAGCATGTTCAAATGATAAAACAAGGAAGAATTTCAAACTGAATGACCAATTTTGGATTAAAAAGTCATGGACGTTCTGTTCATAACTAATATATTATGACTGCTGTTATGAAATCTACCAGATGACAACGTTGGTATTGAGGATCTCTATAATATCAGTGCGATTGAAGGGAATGGCGATTTTCAGAATCTTGCCAAAAAACTTTTACTCTAGGTAGAATCCACATCATAAGTATGCCCGAGTGGAGCTGTGCTCATGTTATCAGGTTTTTTTTGATAAGCAGAAATCGATGCAGTGTTAGAGACAGATTATTTAATAGGATCATTGAAAATTTAAGATCTTGGATCATAGATTAATGCATGATACAATTAATAAGGTAGCCTCGTCCACACAGCTGATCATCAGCTGTTACAATCTTATCTGTCAAAATTCCTGTTTGTTTACATTAAGAAAAAATCGAAAAAGTTGTAAAAAAATTAAAAAAAATGAAGAAAATTAAGTTTTTCAATAAGTTTTCGGGGTCAATTGTGATTAAATGTCTTTGTTGTCCACCTCCCTTGATAAAATAAAAATAGCACGTCCAATTACTTTTCACAAAAAGCACGGTTTATTCGCAAAATTTGTCTTCTCAATATTTATAGTTATGATTTTCAGGCATTCCACGTTAATTAATTTAATATATTAATATTAATAGTTAAAATTTAAAATATTTGCTAAAAACTCATATTTTTATTGTGTTTATTTGTTGCTTCGAAAGCTGGTGGGGATCTTTGCCACATCTTCATGACAAAGTAAAGTTTCCTTCAGTCATGGAACTTAACCCTATGTCTTTCTAGAAGAACATTTGGAAGTATGATCCCTACGATGTCCAAAGACATTTACACAACCTTAAAGTCTTTAGAAAGAGCCCTTCACAGATTGCAATAAAGAAAACCTAAAGTGAAAATTGAGAGAATAAATTGAGTCATGGTGTCAAATCAATGCGTTGATATAATCCAGCAGAAAGTCTTGGCCATTATAATATCTATGAAACAATCATGTTTTCACAAATCTTTAGTTGAAAAACTACACTGATGATCATGTCCTAATCCTCTTTATCGTCTTTATGAAAAAGCAAAGATTATTCCGTTATGAAATACTGTGAATTTTTTGAATAGTAATGTCAGAAGATATACATATAAACTACGATTTTCTTCTAGAAAAATTAGAATAGATCTAATGGTATCGAATGTTATTAGGTGATTGATAATCAATGGATAAATGTACATAGTGATCTTAGATCGTGGATTCAGAAGATTAGCTTAGGAGTTTATACTGTAAGTCCTTTGAAGAATTCGAATCTACTTCTAGACATATTCAAATTATCTCGCCACCTATTGCATGATCAATTCGATTATAGCTTTGACAAAATTAATGGAGACCTTTATATAAATATTGTTTTGACGAAACTTTGATCGAACTCAATCCTCTTAAATAGAGTTCTAACATCATAACACTACTTATAATCTTATATCTATTTATTAATTGAATTTATGAACAATCCTGTGGATTCGATTGCCGTTCTTGGTCGATCTTCTTTTAGACCAAAAGTGCTATTTTATCCATTAACACTGTAAAAACGATCTAAACTATAAACTATAGACAGACACCGAGTCCACTACTACTTAATAATGTTCGTACAATTTTTTATTATTAACTCTTGTTGCTTTATTAGCTTTCTGTTGTAGTTGTTGCAAGCATAAAATAAGTAAGTAGTTTTATAAGTTTGCTGTTAAGTGTTGTTAATTTCATTGTTACTGTTGTATCTGTTGTTTGTACAAATAAATATGTATGATCGTTTGTCCGTCTAAAGGTTTTTAGTGGCCATCATCATCATCTATATATGTATGTATCCATGTAGTATCTGACGAAGAAGATTCATTGGTATAGATTACACACACTTTTATGGCGTTAATTAGACGCATAAACTTATCGCCTTTTTATGTTTAACATTAATCAAATGTTTAAATAACTAAATATTTAGGTTTAACTTTATTTTATTTAGGTTTTTGTGTAGTTTTGTTTAACCGAATTTTAGAATTAGTTTTGTTAAATTCAATACGAAATTCTTGGTAACCAAGCGGCTCATTAACATGTTAAATAATTGCCGAAACGACATCATTTCTTTAATTTGATTTAATATGTGAAGGCCCTAGGCTAGGAGTTTTTTCTAAAAGAAATTTAATTAATTAATTAAAAAACTATTTCGACTAGAAACCAGTAACTGTAAACAAATGGAAGACTCTGTTAATCACGCTGAGAAGTGATAAATGAGGCAATTTATCTATGACTTAAGTAGCACAAGAAGGCTTCTGTTGGTTAGAGGATGTGTTTTATGGATCTACCTAACTTGATGAATAAATAAGTCAATAAAATTTGGCAAAATTAAAAAATAGAAGGCAGTTTTAAACCTTTTCTGTGAATGTCTGGGTTTTTAATTCTTTAAGAGTTTAGAAAGCTATTCGACCGGATCTTATCTAGTTTTCATTAATTTTGATTTGATCCAGTCCTTCCTTTCTTCCTGGCCTTGTTAAAATACAATCGATAGGTGTTTCAGTTCAATGTTCGAAAAACTTCGATCAATTAAGATGAAGTTGCCAACATCGAGGGTAAGTTGAACACTTTTCATCTAAGTAACTGTTTTGTTGTAAAGGTAGTTTTGTGAGAGCCTGGGTTTGGGATTCTTCTAGACTTACATTTCGAAATGATCATAACTGAAGCATCGGTGCTATGTGATATAATCGGAAACCATAATGTAATAGATTCTAGGATCGATCTATCGTTCAACTATCAAGATCTCAACTACCAATCTTACAATTTCATTAAATGAAATGATCTTGTGTAAATGCTCATGCGCAGTAAGCTTCCATGTAAATCAACAATCTTAACCATTAGAAACTGCTTTAACTCACACAACCCAATTTGCCTGAACATAACTGAAATATCGGTGCTATGTGATATAATTGGAAACCATAATGTAATAGATTCTAGGATCGATCTATCGTTCATCTTTCAAGATCTCAACTACCGATCTTCCAATTTCATTAAATGAAATGATCTTGTGTAAATGCTCATGCACAGAAAGCTTCCATGTAAATCAACAATCCCAAACATTAGAAACTGCTTTAACTCACACAACTCAATTTGCCTTTAATGTGCACAGTGTCTCTATGCACATTTTGTATAACTTGTACTTTCCTTGTCTTTCAATTTCATCTGAAATTTGGTGTTTGTTAATAGAGTTTTCAGGTGTGAACATTGTATTTCTTACCTTTAATTGATGACATTGTTGAGGAATTTCAAACAGCTTTTTGTTGCATTCTATTTTTTTTTGTTTTGGAGAACTTAAGATGTTCACTTCGATTAACGATAAAGGGTTTTTTGTTTGGGTTGTTTGTTATTTTTTGTGTTTTTCAGTTTTTTGTATTGTTGTTGTTGTTGGTGTCTTTATACGATTTAAGATAAACCAATTTTTTCTTCTTGTTTTAGAGAAATTTTTGTCATTCTTAAGTTTTTTTCGTTTAGAGAGAATGAAGAAATTTGACTGAAAAGTTATGGTGATTTAGTCAGTAAGTTTTAAGAAAGTTTAAGAGCCTTTGAAAATGTTTCATTGAACAATATATGAGTCAAACGCTGGAGAATTTGTTTTAAAATCATTGTTGAGGAGCATACATACCCGGAAATATTGGATACAGTCGATTGTTCGATCCCAGAAGAATTTATTTTTAACGATTAATTTAGAAACTTACCTTACCTCCTCGTATTCGTATTCCAATGGGGTGTTCAACTTTAGAAACCACTAGGTATTGAATACTAGACATTACCTCGGTATTTGATTTAACAACATCTCTTTAAGAATATAGTAAGGGCAATAACATTGAGGACTTCCATTGTAGACGACCTTTTCTTCAAGATAGTGAAGACCACTTTCGTCTAAATTATTGTTTAAATTTTAATATGTAGATCATAAGATAGATCATTAGTTAATTGATCTGATTTTACCATCAAGATGAGAAATATAATTTACATCTTCCCTTGTTCCCGATTTTCATTTCAGTTACCTTTTAAAGCTAAACATCAAGGATAGTTCTTCTTTTCTTCCAGCAAAGGAAGGAATTGAATACCGTTTCCCAAATTTTTAGAGTCTTTAAACCTCTAAGTCTACTAAATGATAATTTTGTTTGTACGTTAGATGCTTTTTTTCTCCTCTGGTTAATGACATAGCCATTACTTTTAAAAGAAAACCAAATTGTCATTTGCTGGTGGTCCAAACAATTGATTTTTATATTGAAAATTGAACTCGTTTGCATACGTTTAAAACAAACCTTTTCATATATTTAGTTTTTATTGAACTCCTATTGCACGAGTAACGATTGTTTTGTACTAAAATATGTATATTTGTCTGTAAAACGGAGGAGGATCTGTGTGAGTATTTATTTTTTTGTTTTTGCAGTGGATCTGTTTGTTTATTGTGCTCTACTTCAGGGATACAATTATCAGTCTCCTGAGAGTAAGCGCGCATACTAAGTGTGTGGACCATTGTTTTCTGAGGAAATCTTAAAACAAAAACAAACGACAAAAAAGCTCAAAAAAAAATTCAGGAATATATTCAAAACGTTCTATAATAAATTTCCAAATAACAAAATACAATTCATAGTCGTAAAACAAGGCAAGGTGCAGGACATACATATGTAAAACATGTTATTTTCAGTTTCATCATTATATTGAGAGAGCATCTGTGAAGATACTGAGAGAAATTTTTGTGTGGGACAAAACAGAATATTAAAATTAGGCAATAGTTTAGTTTGATTTTATGATCTTTAATTCAGGGGAATAAAGTTATAATCATGTGTTTGTTTGTCCTTACAAAAGTTCAGGAATACCAAATAAAGGTTTGCTGAGCAAATTAAAAAGAAATTTTAAAATTTTTGATTTCTTTTTTCAAAGTGTATTTAAACAATCAATGTATGGTGTGTTGGTGGCGTCGTAAAATTGTACATTGTAAAAATATAATGCGATGTAGGTAAGCAGCGACTAAATAATACTCAAATTAACAAAGCAAATGGATCAAATAAGCAGAAAAACTCATTTCCCCCTACAATTGCTTCGGCAGGAGCTTATTAGCAATTGCCCAAGGATTGTCAATCCGGCAAAAGCTTCTCCTCAGAGGAAGTCTTTCTAACAGAAAGATTGTTTCCACTTACCTTCGAAAGTCAAGTATTGAAACCACAAACTACATATGTCCTTATGTTCTGTGCTCATCAGATTGTAATGATTGTTTCGATATTCAATAAACATCGGCTGCCTTCTAGACATATAACTATAACGATAAGTTGTTATCGTTTAACAAAACTGATGTTTAAATATTAACGGGATTACTCGCGGTACTCTGTGGTCTCAAATATCACCAATTTATCCTAGGTAACGCCATATTGAAGCTATATAGATTTTCTGGCTGTCTGGAAAAAACCTCTGAACTCATAATTGTCCAACACTAAAGACTCGTCGAGTAAGAATCTTGACTGTTGCTTCACTACCCCCGAAGGATATATTCAATCTCTCACCGTTCAAATCCCTTATTTTCATGTGTGAATTACACCTATTATGGGAACCAACAGGCTGCACAAAATATCCAAAACAGGGTTGTGGTGCAGCTTAGTTCCCTCTCTAATCTAATCTACTAAATAGGACCTTCAAAATAGTGTTCGGTCAGTGGAAAACTTTAAGTTCGACACTTTCCTTTCGTTACTGTTACCGATCAAACCAGCAGCCGTAACCGATCAAAAGCAAATCTCGTGTGAAGATTGCTATATATTTCTTCATCGGAATCGTTGGAGTTTTGGTGTTCACAAAAAGTCCAGGTTAACCCTCTTCGAACTACACCACTTACTAGATTCTATAGATTTCGAATCAGTTATTTTTCGCTAAACTTTGAAACAAGATGAGAAATTTAAGAAGAAAAGGATCAATTATAGAATTGACATGATATTGTATCAACGAAAGTTCTACATATCTTCACTTCTGTACTACCAAAGTCATATGCGAACAAAGAGTATCAACTCAGCGGCAGCTTTATCAAGCGAAAGTAAGAGAAGACACTTTTTTGTTCCGGTTAACAAAGATCACTTTTTTGTAGATCATTAAAGATGAATATATGGACAACTTACGGCAGACTTAATAAATGAATGGATTGGAACATCTATTTATATGGCATTGTTTCTTGATATCAAAAAGATTCTGTCAAAAATTACTACTGAGGATCACTTACACTCTGAAGAGGTTCATGTACTTAAGTTTACTATCAATAGTTTCAGAGGAAAACAAGCCTGGAAATGAAGACCAATTCTTGTTGATAGCAAAACATTTTTTGAACATCTATCGCAAAATTTTACATAAACAGCATGAAACCCCAAATTGCTTTCATAAAACTTTTAAAAACTCTCTGTTATCAAAATGGCAAACGCTTCGATAAACCAAAAATATCTCTTACAAAAAGCATCTTAACTTGGTCATGTACTTTTTTCCGCCGTTTTTACGCTGCTTTTGTTTTTAGCAGAAAAATTGTATTGTGGCTGCAAGTGTCTTTTTTTTGGGTCATTATTGTTATTGATTGCCTTTTTTGTGGATTAAAAAATAATGCTCCTGGGAATGCTTTACTCTATCTGCATATATCAATCGTGTTGCTCTTATTGTTGTTGTTGTTGTTGTTATTGCTGGTGCTGTTGCTTCAACGTCTCCTTCATCTTCCTGGCACAGTCAATTTGGTCACAAAATTGCCAATGATGTGAAGATCCCTGCAACCGTAACACAGATCTACAGCAGTGATTTTAAGCACAAACGTATGTGTATGTGTGTAATACTAGTATGTGTGAGAGTATGAGTTTTTTTTTACGGGAAATTATCCAATTTTCTGTTGCGTATTCAATTTAAGTTTGAATTCGCTGTCAATTTATATAAATTCACTGCGATCAAATAATTCACAAAGTGCCATGAACATGATCGTGTAGTTTTGTATATACTAGCTCCTTGGTTTTGTAGCTTCCAGATACTTTTCGAGTTGAGTTGTGTTTTCAAGCTGTCAACTTGATCGATTTGTTGTGTGGGGGACATTGTTTGGTAGTTGGGTGGTTTGATTGCACTTATGCCAACATATACATGTACATATGTAGGTTTTGGTTCTAGAACTTTGTTGATCGTTTATTTGAAAGTAATTAAATTTAATTCGATTTATAAACTCTGCACTTGGTTATAAACCAATTATCAAGTTTAATTTAACATTTCGAAAGCTTTTGATTTGTTATGCCACTAATCGATTAAATAAAATTAGTTATCCATGCATTCATCTTTTTGTATCTATGGGTAACATGACGATATCTTTATATAGTCTACTGTCTGTAGTCTGCTTAACTGTTTAATAACTAATATTCAGTATGAGTATTTATCGCTTCACTAGTTTGATTTTACCATTATTCCTCTTATACATATGTATGTATATGTGTATGTTTGCTATTACTCGCCTGTAACCCTACAACAACTACAAATTTTTAGTCGTATGTTGATTATATTGCTTCCGGAGATTCAAATCTCGATTTCAATCCCTAAAACGAAAGCAATGAAGTTTTTATAACAAAAACTTTTTTGTGGTCGTGTTTGCTATTGTTGTTAATGTTGTTGTTGCTATTGCTGTTAAGGCAGTCAGCAGCAACAATTATTAAGTGCATCAAGATCATCTGTTTGATTAGTGCTCAACATTATTACGACCATCTTGTAAAGATACAAACATATCGCACAGTTCATATTCCTCTATGTATGTTTGAGGATATATCATGGGCCTGGGTGTTTTGTTGTATGCATGCATATTGTGTTGCACGATACTGTTTTTTTTTTTTTTTTGGTTGAAGGTGCACTGTGTGGTGTAATAACGACTAATAAGGCATTTTCGCTACTACAACCAAAGGAGGCCTATTTAAACATTTTTATTCTTTATTGTTATTATAATAATTCACCAACAAAAAAAGTACAACCACATTGTTTTGGTGTTTCTTTGGGTTTTTGACTTTAGGTTATTGTTGGGTACAGTGGAGCAAGTTAAAGGGAATTGTATAAAGAAGAGATGGGATCAAAGGAAGTATGAAGCCCCGGATTACCCAGGTTTTCCAGTGTAAAACTACAGTACTTATACTCTAAAACAACTACTGCGATGGCTTAATCCCGAGAAGAACATTGTTGCTAATTACCATTACTACTGATATCATGCTGACTTTGTTTTCGGGAGCATGAGTGATTGGTTGCTGGCATCCTAAGAGAGTTTTGTGAATTAGAGTCGGTTTATTAGTGTAGTTATTAGAAAAATTATTTGATAACTTCGAAATTGCTTCGTTAGTATTTGAAGTAAAATAAAATCATAAAGTGTCCGAAAATCATAATGACAGCAGTAATATGAGTTGGCTTCCTAAAGGAGTTCAATGATTGTGGCTAGAAAAATAGCAAATAAAGTAGGACTATCTTCGACCAGATCATGTAACATTAGAGGTTTGATAGAGGTTGTTGTCCTTTCTAGTAGCTGATGAAGTCTGTAATTGTTATTTGGTTTTGGAAGTTGTTCGAAAATCATAATGGCAGGAAGAATGTTAGTGATTTCGGGAAGGAGTTAAGGATTATTGGATTACTAGAATGATGTACAATGCAATCAGTGCTTTAATGTCTTTGGTGTTCGAAAACTTAAGGGCGAGTATGACAAGTTAGAGCTGGTTAGTTTTCGGTTGTGGAAACCAAGTGTGTTCTGGTGTTTGGCATGGATGAATGAATTGCCTTCCTTGTGGAGAAAGATGGCGTTTGGCAGATGTTTATGTAAAACACTTGGCTTCTTGTTTTCCGCATGGAGCTCAATGGTTGCGCAATTACAAGGCGACTAATTTTGATCATAGAATGGTTGTTGATGTTCTCGATAATTGATTTCTTGCTTTTGATGATATGTAATGTAGTCTTTGGTAGGTGGCTTGGATATTCGAAACAGAATAGGGAGAACAGTATTCATGGCAGCATTAAGATGGCTTCTGTGGAAAGCAAGTCTGACATCTAAGGTGGAGTCTGCGGCATGAAAAAAGCCGTCTTTCAGATGGGCCTTGTGATGTGGTTGTGCGACTTAGGTAGGAGAAATCTGCATGAGGGGATCATTGGAGGATGGTGACACTACGGCGTTGCTCATGATAACGCGTATACCTGTTGGTCCATCTCTGTGTCACACCGAGATTATGGATTCATCATGTGCGTTTGTTGGGGTTTAGGTTTCTTTAAATTTGTCTGGCACTTTTCCGAATGTCGGAGTAACACTGTGCTTCTTATCATTCCGCAACGTGATCACTTGGTAAGAAATTAGATAACTCCAGTACTCCAGCAAAGTGCTTGTACATGGACTGGCAGAACTATGTACAAAAATCGCCACCTGAGTGTTCTTCATTATTTGACTTCTGAATATACGAGTTATAGACTTTTAGAAGTGCGAATGTCCGAATCTAAATGCGACGAATTTTAATTATAGAAGAACAAAGAAAATTGTATAACAGAAACATACAAATCAACACCCCATTTTCAAAAAGTGTTAACTCAATCTCAAACCAAAGTGAGTTTTTGATGGTAAATGATGCTTTTTAAACAAAATAAGTGCTATCTCTTGCAGTAATTAAAAAAATAATGATTAACCTTTGAACAAAATGAGTTAAGTCACCTAAAAACTAGACTTTTTTGAGTTAGCACCTTTTGAATATAGCGTCTCGATAAGAAGTTTGGAAACTTTTTCTTTTTATAAAATTATATAGAAACCATATCAAATATTGCACAATTAAACCCACGGTATGTGAAGGGTAAAGATAAACCCTTCACACTCATCTTGATCATCGTCATCATAATTTGCCAATAAAAACGAATAAGTTTAACGGCTGGATTGAGAGTACAATATAAATATATATTTTAAGGTTTTGTTTAAGTTTAAGTTCACATTTCTTTTTATATAAAAAAAACTTTGTTTGTCAGTTCAATAACCAAGCAATTTGTTAATGAGTACAAACATACATACATCATTAAGACGTACATACATACATAAATATCCATACCGCTGCTGATGATGATGTATTGTTGTGGCATAAACAAAATACATAAACTAACTAATAGATTAATATCTTTTTTCGAGGGGCTGTTCAGCTTGTACAAAAAAAATGCAACTAAATATAATTTTTATTAAAGTTCTTTAGCTTTTTTTAAATAAATTTTTGGGAAGCCGTTAAAAAATAACATTTAACGGCTGATCGCTCATAATATTAATCAATCTGCCTTAAAACTTATAACAAACATTTTATTTGGGCTGTGATCGTAATACCCAAAACTTTCTTTAATATTTAAAACAATTTATTTAAAAAAAATTTACATTATTTTGCTTAAATATGGTGGTTAAAATGGCTTTTATTTACAAAATAAAGGTATTTATATTTAGTCGTAGTCTTAAGTAATTATATTGATATTTTAAGATGTGTTATCTACGCCCCATTCTCCACAAATTATCAAATTAAATATTTTACGAAATTTTTCTTTACGACTTACAATCTTTGTAGTGCTTTTAATTCTCCATCCTCTCCCCATATACTCACATTTGTATCACCTGATTGGCTAAAAGGCGGAGCATCTTGCAACCAGCATCAGCCAGCAACAGTTTTGTGCTGGCATGTGGTATAAATTATGATTTTAAAACTTGCAACTCGATGTCGTTGGGGATTTTATTGGCTTGAAGAAAAAATAAAAGACAAAAACAAAAAAAAAAAAAAAACGCTCTAAAAGCCAAGTTAACTAAAAACTAAAACAACAACTTTTGCTGCAAAACGACGTTAACAACAACAAGCAACAAAATTACCAACAACATATAAGAAAATTGCAAGAAATTAAATGGAACTATTAAGTGGGAAGTGTCTCTGTGTTATAGTTTAGGGTTTTCATTTAGTTGGTTAAAGGGAACTTTAATGAATGATTTAAATTTAGGGAAACTTTTTTTAGACTCGTTACCAATCGGTGTTTCCTGGAAGATACTTTATTCAGTGTAATTGGGAATACACTGTTCTAACTTTGGCTCTAAAATATCTAGTTCCGCAATGATGCCATCTGATCTGATTATCATTCTTCTAGTCACTGTATCGTCTAGAAAAACATAAAGATGTTGATCATTAGGAGGAAGCCTCGATTATTGAACTCGGAAAATGGGTTATCCCCCATGTATAGTTATTTTTTAACTTTAAGATATATTGACAGTTCTCATACAAAAATTGGAAGAATAACTACCAGTTAAACAATAACTGGAGGTGGGTAAAAGTACTAAATTACTTTGTTTTTACTAGTTTATTGACTAATCAAGTGATTTTTATAAGGTCTATGTACTAGTTTATAAACTATTCTATGCACTAATATATTGATTAGTTTATGCACTATGGATTAATCGATTAACCATTCTATGGAACAGCTTTCTCTGTAGTCGATTGACTGTTTTATTGACGAGTCGCTTGACCATTCTATTGACTAGTTTCTTGACTAGCCGAATGATTATTTTATGGACTAGTATATCGACACGTCTATGGACTTGATTATTGACTAGTGGACTAGTTCCTTGACTAACCGATTGAATATTTTATGGATAACCTATTGACAAATCAATAGACTAGTTTAAGCACTAGTCTATTAACTATCCTATGGATTGATTATTCTATGGACTAGTCGATTAACCATTATTTGGACTTGTTAGTTTCTTGACTAGCCGATTGACTATTATATGGACTAGTCTCTTGACAAGTCTATGGACTGGACAATTTTATGCACTAGTCTTTTAATTATCCTATGGATTGACTATTCTATGGACTAGTTTCTTGATTAGCCTATTGACTTTTTAATGGATAATTCTCTTAACAAGTCTATGGACTTACCAGTTTATGCACTAGTCTATTATCTATTCTATGGATTGACTATTTTATAGACTAGTCTATTGACAAGTCTATGGAGTTGAATAGTTTATGCACCAGTCTATTAGTTAGTTTGAAAGGAGGAGGCCCTGTTGTGCGCTCCTTAACCATCGAACCCACCACCTCCGGTCTACCAAACTAGAACACTAACCACTAACCTACCGGATGCCACACCAGTTTATTAACTATTCTATCATTCTATGCACTAATCTCCTGACTAGTCGATTGATTATTTTATGGACTAGTGGACTAATTATTCCAATTTATGAACTCGTCTATAGACTAATCTTTAAAATAACTTTCGTACTAATCTATGGATTAGTCGATTGAGCATTCTATGCATTAGTTCCTTGACTAGCCTATTGACTAGTGGACTATGTATTCTATTTTATGAACTAGTCTATAGACTAATCTTTAACATATCCTGTGTACTAATCTATGGAATAGTTTATGTACAAGTCTTTAGAGTCATCTATTGACTAATATTTGAACTACTTTTAGAAGTTTTTAATATAAAAGTACTTATTATATCTTGGGGGTGTGCAGAAAGAACTACAATAGTACTATATTTTCCAAGCCTGTATTGAAAAGACAGTTCATGGCTGATCGGTACACCTAAAAGTACCTCGGGTATTTCTTTCACAGTTGCAAATTACCAAGACATTGTCATTTTGGTATTAAATTAATAAAATTAAAATCGTGTCATCGGGAAACTGACAAGTAAACTTTTAATAGAATTCTGATCTTAAAGGTTCTGTGAATGATCAGTGAGTAGTTTTAGAACCAACTTATCAGAGATTTATTTGAGCAAGAAACCATTTCTGTACTATCTAATGCTAGGCTCTCCATCTTTCATGCTAGTCTTTGCAGTGTAAGCTCAAAATATCAATAGGCCATGCAATCCTTATGCTTCGAATGATATAGTATTAGTGCCGTTTTAAAGCCAATGGATTAAGGAATGGAACTCATGTTAATCTCTATGGATTTCTATTTTCTTTTAAGACATTATCTTTTATAAACCATCCCTCTTTTGCATAGTTAGGTGAAAGTTTGATCTCAGTAAGTCTTTAAGTAAAAGATATTCCTAATTAAAGCCAATTACAGGGAAATGTATAACCCTACATAACAACAATGCCTCTATAGGCAACCAAAAAATATGTAAAAAATTATTTCAGTTTTTTTTTTTGGCAAATAAATCTTGTTTGAAATTTACATTTAACATGATCCTCCCCAAACATGGAGATTATAAGGTAATGTACAAAAGCTAGAGCATGATCGGGAACCTGGTTGCATTTTTTTAAATAATCAAAAAACTAGTTTAATTCGTTTAATTGTTAAAAACTACAACAAAAAATTAAAAAACAAAGAGAAAATCAAATCAAAATTAAAAAACAAAGAGAAAATCAACTAATATTGTTACAAACATAAAATGCAGCATCAAAAAAATGTCGTTGCTGGCAACATGACACAAATGCTTCATCAAGCATCAATGCAAATTTATTTGTGATTGTTTTAATAATAAAATAAGAAAGAAAAAAATCTGTATATTTTGTCTTCTTTTTAGTAGCAAAAATATGTATAAAATTGTTTTAAATTGGTTGCTTAGTTTAGCTACTTACTTACTTGTTGTTGTTGTTGTTATTGATCGATCTACTACTGCTGATTGGTTTCCAAAGAATAGAGAATTGTCTGTTGGGCAAACTGATCAGTGTAACATGCAAAATATGTAGAAGAAAAAAAATAAAACAAAAGTTTTTGAGCGACCACATCTGTCGTCAATGTGACATGTTTATTACTTTCTACATTTGATTCGTTTGTTATATGTATGTTGCTGTTGCTTCTTCTTATGTACGGTTGCATGCAAATTTGTAAATTATTGTGACAGGAACACACACACACACAGAGCTTAAGCTGAAATGAAAAATAAATTTGAATCTGAAACTGAAGCTCAACAATATCAACAACAAACAGAAATTCAATTAAACGTGACATTTTGTCTTCAAAATAAATAAATATTTAAATGTTTTCTTTTGATTTTTCCCAATCAATTTACATGAGTACAGCCAACTAAAGCAAGCTGTAGTCATTCGCTCATGTATGATAATGATGTAAAATAATGACAATTTGTTGTCATGGTTGTAAATCGTTTAAATTGCTTAAAACAATAGTGAAATATATCGTAACGGTCAATAGTTATTATCCAACGACAATTATAATTGTTGTATTTTGCATTTGTGTCAATACACCTTATGACTTGAGTACTTCTGTAATAGTACTTCTATTCTATTTTTGATAATAATTCTTAAAAGCTTTCAACTTTGAAGGCCAAGTATCTTTAAAATCTTGTGCAAATCGGTTCCTTTTATTGTTGCTAAGAGGTTGTTGTTGTAACAGTTCGATTGTGGCCGATAGTTCTTTCCTGGGGAAAAAACTTTCGGTTGATACAGCTGTCACTGGGTTGACAATCTTTGGCCGAGTATGACTCGGAGCGAAGACCCAATTGTCGTGGGAACGGTTGCTGAGAGATTATTTCCCTCGATTACAACTGTAAAGACAATCTTGATCAATGAGTTTTAATTGATACTGTATTGGTCCTTTGAACCGTATGTATGTATGTAAGAAATGGTGATCGGTTGTTTAAGTGATTTCTCTATGTTTCACTATTGGTCCTTCGAACCCTAGCATCAAGAATTCATATTTCTCGCAAATAGAATTTTATTGTAAACCAGCATAAACATAAAACTTTTATAAAACCTATTTATTTTTTAAATCTTTCGAATGGAAATAACAGTCGCTGTCATAATGATAAATGGCTATTGACCGCATTATGCCTTAAATGATCTTATTAATTTAACTTCTTATATTTGTAAAATACTTCTTAATAATTCCTTGGCTTTATGGCAAATAAATAAAATAGCTTACAAATATTGTTATCTCTTTAGACAGAAGTCAGTGTAAAAATAAAAGAAAATCTAGAAACAATTTTACACAAGATTACACTTACCAATCGCAAACAGTTCAATGGAAATTGCTTAAGTTAATTTGTCACCAGTGTCCAGTCTGTGATAAATAAATTACACAGGCACACTCAACTCTTTGGCTATAAACAGTTAAAGAGTGATAATATATAAAACGTGCAGTGGTGTTGAGAAATTTAGTAGTCCGAGATGGTAATTCTCTATCCGTTATTATGATTTCGTTATTTTTAGAAGTACTTGATATGGGGGAAATTTTTGTCCAATCTTCTGAATATACGCTACCAGTTGCAATGTTATAAATAATGTGGACCACTTTTCCAACAGTGTTCGACAAATTCTTTATTTCCGAAATCCATTACCTTGATTGGGGAAAGAAGTGATCGGAATATCCTAATCCAAAAAAATAATTTTGAAAATGCTGGGGCTGCAGGACCCCTGATTTTGCTAACAACGGAGAATGGGCATCGAAATCATTCACAGGATATTAATCTTAATCTGAAATAGATTTAAGAATGGAAATCAAAATCATTAACAGGATATTAATCTTAATCTGAAATATATTTAAGAAATTAATTATAGTTTTGCAAAATTTGATTTGGTTTTTAAATTATCGCATTGATTATCACTTTTCTTTTGTCTTGATGAGGCATTCTTAGATTATAAAGGACAAGGATCTCCGAGTTGATGATCGTGTTCGATCTAGTGGGTATGCGCTTAATAGTCTGACCGGGATTTGACCAGTTTCTGACTGGATCAACATGAGCTCCACAGGTGTAATATTGTGATCAGTCTTTGTTTGTACTAAAACAATGAGGTGTTCGATCCAATATTGACATTCTCGCACCTGTCGGTCTTAGCCTTTGACGAGGATCTCAGAGTTTATTATCATGTTTGATCCTAGTTTTAATCACTTTTTGACTGTGTTGCTGTTCCTGATCTTCCTGCAAATTAATATTTGTCATTTTGAATGGACGAAAACAACGTATTGTTGATCATGTTCGAAGCTGCTGATCGTTTTCGGTCCACTATTGATATACAATACTCCTTTTATCGTATTTGAACTTCAAACAGTAGTGATTGTTATATATCACTACTATTTGAAGATAGTAATCGATACTCTTTGAGTTGTATTCCTCTGATCGCTTTGGTCTTCAAACTGTAGTGATAGTTATCGGTTCACTGTTGATAAACTATACACTTTTAATCGTTTTCCCCTGATCGCTTTGACCTTCAACCTTTAGTGATTATTATCGGTCCTTTGTTGACATACGATACGCTTTAAATCATATTACCCTGATCGATTCAAAAAGTAGTATTTATTTTATTAAAAATATTTGCTATAAATGTAACCTTTAGTGTACATAAGACCTTAGAATATGGTCGGTCATCTTCATCTAAAGAAAAAAGGATTTTCAATAAATTTATGTGGCGCATTAAATACTAAAATCAATTACAAAAGTCCAAAGAAATATTTGATGATACGTACGTGTGGTAAAGGGGAAAATGGGAACACAAAAACCTGGTTGTAAGCTAAAAGTTTAATATAAGAATGATGTTATTCAAAATATTCAAGATTCTATCATGATGAACAAACTATTGGATTTTGATATAGATTATGACTTTGTATGATTGGACACGTGCAGTTAAACTAATGCAAAAGATTAATCGGCGACTGCAGCTCGACAAAAACCTGGTTAAAACCTCTTCCATTCTGAACCGTTTATCGTAAAACAAATTCTACACTCAAAAATTAATTAAGCTATCAATCCAGAGCGGTTTCAGTAGAACGGTAAGTACGGTTTGGCTTGAATCAAGCACAAAATGCTTGAATCAAGTACGAAAATGTTGATTTTAGCCCGATTATCCAAAATATATGTAATTTCTAGCTTGATTATTAACTACTTCCAGATTTTTTGAATGTTATAAAAAATATCGATGCACAGTCCTCTCATTATCCCCTTTTGTTACTTATATGGATATAAATATTTCCCATTTTTTTCTCCCACATAATCCATATTCTATTTACTATTTATACCTTTTTTTTGCTACAATTTAACTGCATTAACTCCTTCGTTTAGATTTTTTTCAAATATTTCTTTTTTTGCAATTTGAAGCTTAAATAAAACAAATTTGACCAAAAGCATGAAATAATTGGCAATCGAAAGAACAAGAAAAATTGTCATGTGTATCGTTAGAGGCAAAATTGTTTCTAACAAACTCCACTCTGTTTGTCGAGTGTTTAGAGTAGATAATTTTTTATTAGTTTTTTTTTTCCTTTACGGATGACCCTTTACTAGAGTGTAACATATAAAAAGGGTTGAAGTTCAAATAACAAAAATAAAGAATATATTTGCACTGATATTTGTCCATTGTTGTTTTTTTTATCCCGTCTTAAGGGATAAATGATTTTTATGGCAAATTGAATGTTGCAGAAAGAAATACATAAATTTTTACTTCTTTCACGTGCAGTAGTTGTAAGGATTAAAGGATTGATTGTCAAATAAGTTTTGCCATGAATTTATTATTAAACACAAAATTTATTTATTAACGATTATTGTTAGAAAAGGAGATTTTGTTTATTTGATTTCTTATAGGATTTCTGAAATAATTTTCAAATAAATGATCAGGAGAAAAATTTAAGTTTTCTTTTTTAAGAATCATTAATATACTCGTGCTAAAGCAGATGTTTGCCCTAAACATTAAAAAGTCGCATTGTTTTAAAACGTCACAGTATTTTACATAATTTTAAGGAAAATTTCAACAAATTTAGGTCACAAAAAAGGCAATTTTATAACAATTATAGGCAAACATCTAACTATTCATGGGTAAACTAATCAAAATTGGTTTTAAATCTTTAGCACATAAGTACACTTACATAATACTAAGTACTTAAGTTTTTTATTTTATTTTACGGAACTACCACTCGATACATTTTACTCTACAGTTTGCCCAACCACAAACATAATCACAAATCAGCTTAAAAACGGATCAATTACCTACAATACAATGCCAAACTATTTGCGCTTGCGCATTTCAAGCGTAAAATTTGCAATTTCAGTTTCATTTTATTTTATTTATGTATTTGTTCGATTTCTGCGGTCATCAAAGAAAAAAAAAGAGAAAAAATAAAAGAAATCAAATTTGATTTCAATTGGTTGATTGTTTGTATTTGTGGCATTGTTAATGCGGCTTAATACGATTGCATTTGAGATTTATGCAGCCGATTACTTACACATGATAAAATTTGTGGAATCACATTAGATATTTCTATGTTTTGAGTTTTCCTTTTTGTAACTGCAATAAAAGTAATTGATCTCTGTAAAAGTATGAACGTTTGTTTGTTAACAATCCAAATGTGCGGAGTATTTAGCAATTGGAAAAAAATTGTGATAAAATTTTAAATGGCTCATCTGTCTAAAAAATCAACACAATTTAAGCGCCTTTTCTTAAAAAGGTAGTGCAAAAAAAATACATTTTTAAATGGGCAAGAACATTCTATAATCAATCAACATTCTCACCAAATATGCAGTATTCTTTGTTCTGGCTTTTTGAAATAGTTACCTTTTACTGCTGTACGATCCCACGACATAACATACCTCAGGACACACTTTCACTTTACGACTTCTACATTTCTCTTATCTTTATCATCTTAATTCTTTGTTCTTAAGAATGATCGGTTCATGTACGAGTTAATCGGGTTTATATGTTAGATTTAGATTTGATCAGTTTTCTCCACAACAATAGTATTTTGTCTCAATTTTTCGCAAGTGGTCCTACAGACAAAACAATAAAAGTCTTTGATCATTTCTAACTTTAGTTCCAGTTTTGTTTTAGCTTAGTTCTAGTTCTAGATCAGCTCTAGTTCAGTTCTAGTTCAGTTCTAGTTCAGTTTTAGTTCAAGTTCTAGTTCAGTTCTAGTTCAGTTCTAGTTCAGTTCTAGTTCTAGTTCAGTTCTAGTTCAGTTCTAGTTCAGTTCTAGTTCAGTTCTAGTTCAGTTCTAGTTCAGTTCTAGTTCAGTTCTAGTTCAGTTCTAGTTCTAGTTCAGTTCTAGTTCAGTTCTAGTTCAGTTCTAGTTCAGTTCTAGTTCAGTTCTAGTTCAGTTCTAGTTCAGTTCTAGTTCAGTTCTAGTTCAGTTCAGTTCTAGTTCAGTTCTAGTTCAGTTCTAGTTCAGTTCTAGTTCAGTTCTAGTTCAGTTCTAGTTCAGTTCTAGTTCAGTTCTAGTTCAGTTCTAGTTCAGTTCTAGTTCAGTTCTAGTTCAGTTCTAGTTCAGTTCCAGTTAGTTTATAGTATTGTTGTTGCGAATGCCAGTTTAGCGAAAGCGAATGCAAAACTAGAGGCGCTAGGGCAAAAAGAAAGAAAATCTCATTTTAATTTTCCAACAACAACTGAACTTTAAAAACCAACTAAAGTGAAAACATAAAAGTCCATTTCCTGGCTAAACTAGACGCGCTAGGGCAAAAAGAAAGAAAATCTGTGATCAGTTAAATTTCGCAACAAAAATCGATTTTTTGAGTGAAAACATAAAAGTCTATTTTCTGACTAAACTAAACGCGCTAGGGCAAAAAGAAAGAAAATCTGTGATCACTTTAATTTCCCAACAAAAATCGATTTTTTGAGTGAAAACATAAAAGTCCATTTTCTGGCTAAACCAGAGGCGCCAGGGTAAAAAGAAAGAAAATCTGTAATCACTTTAATTTCCCAACAAAAATCGATTTTTTGAGTGAAACATAAAAGTCCATTTTCTGGCTAAACTAATGGCGCTAGGGTAAAAAGAAAGAAACTCTGTGATCACTTTAATTTCCCAACAAAAATCATTTTTTTGAGTGAAAACATAAAAGTCTATTTTCTGGCTAAACTAGAGGCGCTAGGACAAAAAGAAAGAAAATTTGTGATCACTTTATTTTCTCAACAAAAATCGATTTTTTGAGTGAAAACATAAAAATCTGGTTTCTGGCTAATCTAGAGGCGCTAGAGCAAAAAGAAAGAAAATCTGCGATCACTTTAATTTCTCAACAAAAATCGATTTTTTAAGTGAAAACATAAAAGTCTATTTTCTGGCTAATCTAGAGGCGCTAGGGCAAAAAGAAAGAAAATCTGTGATCACTCTAATTTCCCAACAAAAATCGATTTTTTGAGTGAAAACATAAAAATCTGTTTTCTGGCTAAACTAGTGGCGCTAGGGCAAAAAGAAAGAAAATCTGTGATCACTTTATTTTCTCAACAAAAATCGATTTTTTGAGTGAAAACATAAAAGTCTATTTTCTGGCTAAACTAAAGGCGCTACGGCAAAAATAAAGAAAACCTGTGATCACTTTAATTTCCTAACAAAAATCGATTTTTTGAGTGAAAACATTAAAGTCCATTTTCTGGCTAAACTAGACGCGCTAGGACCAAAAGAAAGAAAATTTGTGATCACTTTAATTTCCCAACAAAAATCGATTTTTTGAGTGAAAACATAAAAGTCTATTTTCTGACTAAACTAGAGCCGCTAGGACAAAAAGAAAGAAAATCTGTGACCACTTTATTTTCTCAACAAAAATCGATTTTTTGAGTGAAAACATAAAAGTTTATTTTCTGGCTAAACTAGACGCGCTAGGGCAAAAAGAAAGAAAATCTGTGATTTTCCGATTTTTTTAATGAAAACATAAAAGTCCATTTTCTGGCTAATCTAGAGGCACTAGGACAAAAAGAAAGAAAATCTGTGATCACTTTAATTTCCCAACAAAAACCGATTTTTTGAGTGAAAACATAAAAGTCTATTTTCTGGCTAAACTAGAGGTTCTAGGACAAAAAGAAAGAAAATCTGTGATCACTTTATTTTCTCAACAAAAATCGATTTTTTGAGTGAAAACATAAAAATCTGTTTATTTTTGTTTATTTTCTGGCTACACTAGACGCGCTAGGGCAAAAAGAAAGAAAATCTGTGATCACTCTAATTTCCCAACAAAAATCGATTTTTTGAGTGAAAACATAAAAGTCTATTTTCTGGCTAATCTAGAGGCGCTAGGGCAAAAAGAAAGAAAATCTGTGATCACTTTATTTTCTCAACAAAAATCGATTTTTTGAGTGAAAACATAAAAGTCTATTTTCTGGCTAAACTAGACGCGCTACGGCAAAAATAAAGAAAATCTGTGATCACTTTAATTTCCCAACAAAAATCGATTTTTTGAGTGAAAACATAAAAATCTGTTTTCTGGCTAAACTAGAGGCGCTAGGACAAAAAGAAAGAAACTCTGTGATCACTTTATTTTCTCAAAAAAAATCGATTTTTTGAGTGAAAACATAAAAGTTTATTTTCTGGCTAAACTAGACGCGCTAGGGCAAAAAGAAAAGAAATCTGTGATCACTCTAATTTCCCAACAAAAATCGATTTTTTGAGTGAAAACATAAAAGTCCATTTTCTGGCTAAACTAAAGGCGCTACGGCAAAAAGAAAGAAAATCTGTGATCACTTTATTTTCTCAACAAAAATCGATTTTTTAAGTGAAAACATAAAAGTCTATTTTCTGACTAATCTAGAGGCGCTAGGGCAAAAAGAAAGAAAATCTGTGATTTTCCGATTTTTTTAATGAAAACATAAAAGTCCATTTTCTGGCTAATCTAGAGGCACTAGGACAAAAAGAAAGAAAATCTGTGATCACTTTAATTTCCCAAAAAAACCGATTTTTTGAGTGAAAACATAAAAGTCTATTTTCTGGCTAAACTAGAGGTTCTAGGACAAAAAGAAAGAAAATCTGTGATCACTTTATTTTCTCAACAAAAATGGATTTTTTGAGTGAAAACATAAAAATCTGTTTTCTGGCTAAACTAGAAGCGCTAGGACAAAAAGAAAGAAAATCTGTGATCACTTTATTTTCTCAAAAAAAATCGATTTTTTGAGTGAAAACATAAAAGTTTATTTTCTGGCTAAACTAGACGCGCTACGGCAAAAAGAAAGAAAATCTGTGATCACTCTAATTTCCCAACAAAAATCGATTTTTTGAGTGAAAACATAAAAGTCTATTTTCTGGCTAATCTAGAGGCGCTAGGGCAAAAAGAAAGAAAATCTGTGATCACTTTATTTTCTCAACAAAAATCGATTTTTTGAGTGAAAACATAAAAGTTTATTTTCTGGCTAAACTAGAGGCGCTACGGCAAAAAGAAAGAAAATCTGTGATTTTCCGATTTTTTTAATGAAAACATAAAAGTCCATTTTCTGGCTAATCTAGAGGCACTAGGACAAAAAGAAAGAAAATCTGTGATCACTTTAATTTCCCAACAAAAACCGATTTTTTGAGTGAAAACATAAAAGTCTATTTTCTGGCTAAACTAGAGGTTCTAGGACAAAAAGAAAGAAAATCGACGATCACTTTATTTTCTCAACAAAAATCGATTTTTTGAGTGCAAACATAAAAATTTATTTTCTGGCTAAACTAGACGCGCTAGGGCAAAAAGAAACAAAATCTGTGATCACTCTAATTTCCCAACAAAAATCGATTTTTTGAGTGAAAACATAAAAGTCCATTTTCTGGCTAAACTAAAGGCGCTACGGCAAAAAGAAAGAAAATCTGTGATCACTTTATTTTCTCAACAAAAATCGATTTTTTAAGTGAAAACATAAAAGTCTATTTTCTGACTAATCTAGAGGCGCTAGGGCAAAAAGAAAGAAAATCTGTGATTTTCCGATTTTTTTAATGAAAACATAAAAGTCTATTTTCTGGCTAATCTAGAGGCACTAGGACAAAAAGAAAGAAAATCTGTGATCACTTTAATTTCCCAACAAAAACCGATTTTTTGAGTGAAAACATAAAAGTCTATTTTCTGGCTAAACTAGAGGTTCTAGGACAAAAAGAAAGAAAATCGACGATCACTTTATTTTCTCAACAAAAATCGATTTTTTGAGTGCAAACATAAAAATTTATTTTCTGGCTAAACTAGACGCGCTAGGGCAAAAAGAAACAAAATCTGTGATCACTCTAATTTCCCAACAAAAATCGATTTTTTGAGTGAAAACATAAAAGTCTATTTTCTGGCTAATCTAGAGGCGCTAGGGCAAAAAGAAAGGAAATCTGTGATCACTTTATTTTCTCAACAAAAATCGATTTTTTGAGTGCGAACATGAAAGTTTATTTTCTGGCTAAACTAGACGTGCTAGGGCAAAAAGAAAGAAAATCTGTGATCACTCTAATTTCCCAACAAAAATCGATTTTTTGAGTGAAAACATAAAAGTGTATTTTCTGGCTAATCTAGAGGCGCTAGGGCAAAAAGAAAGGAAATCTGTGATCACTTTATTTTCTCAACAAAAATCGATTTTTTGAGTGAAAACATAAAAGTTTATTTTCTGGCTAATCTAGAGGCGCTACGGCAAAAATAAAGAAAATCTGTGATCACTTTAATTTCTCAACAAAAATCGATTTTTTGAGTGAAAACATAAAAGTCCATTTTCTGGCTAAACTAAAAGCGCTACGGCAAAAAGAAAGAAAATCTGTGATCACTTTAATTTCCCAACAAAAATCGATTTTTTGAGTGAAAACATAAAAGTCTATTTTCTGGCTAATCTAGAGGCGCTAGGGCAAAAAGAAAGAAAATCTGTGATCACTTTATTTTCTCAACAAAAATCGATTTTTTAAGTGAAAACATAAAAGTCTATTTTCTAGCTAATCTAGAGGCGCTAGGGCAAAAAGAAAGAAAATCTGTGATTTTCCGATTTTTTTAATGAAACATAAAAGTCCATTTTCTGGCTAATCTAGAGGCACTAGGACAAAAAGAAAGAAAATCTGTGATCACTTTAATTTCCCAACAAAAATCGATTTTTTGAGTGAAAACATAAAAGTCTATTTTCTGGCTAAACTAGAGGTTCTAGGACAAAAAGAAAGAAAATCTGTGATCACTTTATTTTCTCAACAAAAATCGATTTTTTGATTGAAAACATAAAAATCTGTTTTCTGGCTAAACTAGACGCGCTAGGGCAAAAAGAAAGAAAATCTGGATCACTTTTTCTCAACAAAAATCGATTTTTTGAGTGCAAACATAAAAGTTTATTTTCTGGCTAAACTAGACGCGCTAGGGCAAAAAGAAAGAAAATCTGTGATCACTCTAATTTCCCAACAAAAATCGATTTTTTGAGTGAAAACATAAAAGTCTATTTTCTGGCTAATCTAGAGGCGTTAGGGCAAAAAGAAAGAAAATCTGTGATCACTTTATTTTCTCAACAAAAATCGATTTTTTGAGTGAAAACATAAAAGTCTATTTTCTGGCTAAACCAGAGGCGCTACGGCAAAAAGAAAGAAAATCTGTGATCACTTTAATTTCCTAACAAAAATCGATTTTTTGAATGAAAACATAAAAGTCTATTTTCTGGCTAAACTAGACGCGCTACGGCAAAAAGAAAGAAAATCTGTGATCACTTTAATTTTCCAACAAAAATCGATTTTTTAAGTGAAAACATAAAAGTCTATTTTCTGGCTAATCTAGAGGCGCTAGGGCAAAAAGAAAGAAAATCTGTGATCACTTTAATTTCCTAACAAAAATCGATTTTTTGAATGAAAACATAAAAGTCTATTTTCTGGCTAAACTAGACGCGCTAGGGCAAAAAGAAAGAAAATCTGTGATCACTTTAATTTCCTAACAAAAATCGATTTTTTGAGTGAAAACATAAAAGTCTATTTTCTGGCTAATCTAGAGGCGCTAGGGCAAAAAGAAAGAAAATCTGTGATCACTCTAATTTCCCAACAAAAATCGATTTTTTGAGTGAAAACATAAAAATCTGTTTTCTGGCTAATCTAGAGGCGCTAGGGCAAAAAGAAAGAAAATCTGTGATCACTTTATTTTCTCAACAAAAATCGATTTTTTGAGTGAAAACATAAAAGTCTATTTTCTGGCTAATCTAGAGGCGCTAGGGCAAAAATAAAGAAAATCTGTGATCACTTTATTTTCTCAACAAAAATCGATTTTTTGAGTGAAAACATAAAAGTCTATTTTCTGGCTAAACTAGAGGCGCTAGGGCAAAAAGAAAGAAAATCTGTGATCACTTTAATTTCCTAACAAAAATCGATTTTTTGAATGAAAACATAAAAGTCTATTTTCTGGCTAAACTAGACGCGCTACGGCAAAAAGAAAGAAAATCTGTGATCACTTTAATTTCCTAACAAAAATCGATTTTTTGAGTGAAAACATAAAAGTCTATTTTGTGGCTAAACTAGACGCGCTAGGGCCAAAATAAAGAAAATCTGTGATCACTTTAATTTCCCAACAAAAATCGATTTTTTGAGTGAAAACATAAAAGTCCATTTTCTGGCTAAACTAAAGGCGCTACGGCAAAAAGAAAGAAAATTGTGATCACTTTAATTTTCCAACAAAAATCTATTTTTTGAGTGAAAACATAAAAGTCCTTTTTCTGGCTAATCTAGAGGCGCTAGGGCAAAAAGAAAGAAAATCTGCGATCACTTTAATTTCCCAACAAAAATCGATTTTTTGAGTGAAAACATAAAAGTCTATTTTCTGGCTAAACCAAAGGAGCTAGGGCAAAAAGAAAGAAAATCTATGATATGATATCTATGATATGTCATTTTTATGTTACTATTTAGAAATTTGTTTTAATATTTCACCTTATTATTACAGATACTCCTTTATTGGTGGAAACCTAGTTGTAAAAATATGGTTCTAAATAAATTAGATGAAAATATAGGCAACTAATTAAACTATTTAATTTAAATTAGGAAATCAAATTTCTAAACCGTTATTATTCTCTTCACTAAAATTATCATTATTATGTATAAAGTTAATTTTGTTATCGTGTCACTAAAATGCTAATTATTTATCATTATGACAGAAATCGTATAACATTTATTTATGTTTATCCCGGCAAACATTTGTTTTACAACATGAGCACATAAAATTTCCCTTTTTTACAAATCTCATCACTGACAGAATACGTACTGATCAGTACTCAGAGTTTATGATCATTTTGCTTTAAACTTCATTTACTCGTTAATACGATCTCATGTATGCCCCATGTATTTAATATACATGATATTTGTGGATCATGAATGAGAGTAACAAATATATATCTCAATTACAGTTCTGAAAGCTCTACGCCTAGTTTTATTGTAGAGGGAAGGGAAACGAGTAATTTTCGATAGGTTTAATGGTTTAAAAAGTAAAAGTCTTTAGTCTTTTCAATTTTGACTGCGATTCCATAAAGTTTTAAATTACTTTTCAAGACATTTAACTAATAAAGTACAGTGTGAGATTAAAGAAAAAATTGTCAAAGTTTTAGAAATTTAAATTTATTAATAACATCTAAACTGATTAAAAGTGAAATTTTAGTATATACTATCAAAAACTCAAAAAAATTGAGGAAATCATTGTTGTTAAGACTTTTGTCTAAAATACTTAAAGAAGGTAAGGTTTTTGGTAATATAATTTCTGACCCCAGTGACTAATTACTCTATAAATTTAGACGGCATACATTTTTCCGGAAAACCAAAACGTTGTGTTATTCGTCCCCAATACACTTGTGTATTGTGGGACCTCGGTCCAACTAACAAACACACGTGTGCTATTTTTCACACCGTTACGTAATCGGTGGAACCACATTTTATGCCAAGGGAGTAATTTATTTTACCACATCCCACTAAACTTCAGCACTTGTTAATCTTCAACTGAAGCAACTTAGATTTTGAAGGAACTTAAATTTGGCCTATAAAAATATTTCCCTATCTACCTAAATTGTGAGACTTCGTCACGTAACCCGGTGAATCAACATTACACAAACCCCGAATCAACTTGCAAATATACCTAAGCATCAACAAAAGAAGACTTATTTTGCCTATAAATATACCTCAATTGCTACCGAACATTACCAGCGTACCAAGATAATTATCATCTTTCCGATTCAGCATCTTTATATATAAAAACTAATATTTGAAATTATCCAGCCATATCATAACATCTAAACCAAAATTGTATCTAACTATATCTTAAAATTTCCTACTAATTCGACCAACTAACTATGATTTTTTTTGTTAAATCTAAAACTATAAATAACCCTTTGAAACTTTTCATTATCAGATATTAACTAAACTCCATTAGCGACTTTCCAAACAAAACTCATATAATTAAGTTCAGTTTTCTTAATTATTAAAACTAATTATGTTCTTGCATTAAATTTAATGTAAAACTTAAAATCACCCTTAAACAGTTTATTCAAATATTTACTTATAATACTAAAAAAAAAAAACAATGAAAATTGTACATAAATCTGATCTAATATCGCACTTATTATATTAAACATCACCAATATTAAGACAATTTCAAGTTTAACTAACTACGATATTACCATAGTAATTAGTTATGAAATTTCCCTAAATTTAATACCTTATGGCTAACCCTAATTTATTATAACAAATTAACAAAACAAAAAGAAGAAAATCTCCACCAAAATTATCGATCTGCAAAAACAACAACAAGTATGCAGGAGGCCTTCTACATGCAGCGTTGGATAAAACTTTATGTAAGTTCTTTTGTTTTGATTTTGATTTTTATTTTCATCTCTTACATATTATTTAAGCTTATTGATCAACAGAGTTTTAATTGTGGTAAATTGAACTTTCTCGTTTAAGCACAATTAAAATTGAGTGCAAATAAAACAATTAAAGCTTTGTTAATGATCATTATATTATTTTTT
>NW_023995407.1:110000-112072 GCF_015586225.1 Lucilia sericata | reverse complement strand
GATGGTTATGATTATGATGACTGTGGGCTAAAAGCAAAAGAAGAGCGGAAGAGTTTGGACGGGATTCGGCTGGCAACCAGGTTGGTTGTTTACGTATTTTGGGTTGGTTAGCTGTAGATGATGTTGGCTGGTTATTTAGAGTTTAACTCTGCTCAGCTGTAAATTCAACAGGAAGTTCTTAGTTAGCTCATAACTCTATTCTATTCAGTTCTTATTTTCTTTTTCCTCTTCTATACAAAAGAAATGTTGTTTGTGTTTTTTTATTTGTTTCTCTTCTAGTTTTGTAAGTGCAAAACTATAAGTAGGACGATTATTGTAACAACACGTGCGTTTTGCTGTTTGCCCCCTTTTATGTTGCTAGTGTCTGTTTCTGTTTCTGTTCGTATATGTCGTTCTGTAAGTTTCGTTCCGTGTTATCTATTTTATGCCATGATGGCATTTTAACTGCAAAAACTTCATAATGTTCTTTTAGAATATTAAGTTTGTTTTTCTTTATTTACTTTTTTGCTAACTGAACATTACAATATTATGAGTCTTGTGCGAACGATTTTACAACTACAACGAAATGAGGTTAAATATGTATAAGTTTAGAAAAATAAAATTAATGAGAAAAAAATATTTACAGGATAAACAAAAGGATAGAGAAATTACAAACAATTTTTAATTAAAATTACACAATAACACAAGATACATTTTATTCGCCCAGAATATAGAGTCAAAAACAGAAATGTCTTTTCCGGGCTAAAGAAATTTTACGACTTTCTGTAGTTTATGGAAGAGTAAAATAAATTAGCTTCAGTTATAAAATGTAGGGATAATTCATTTAGAAATATGGAGTATTTTACAAAAACTCATAAAAACTGATAAGTTCTCTACAGTGGTAAAGAATTAGTATTTAATTTAATAAAAAAATATGTATGTCGTAATTTTTTTTTAGTAGAATACTTTTGAAAAAATTTATTAATTTGGAAAATTTATTAAACAAGTTTTTAAATAAAAAAATGTAAAAAGAAAATTAGTAGAGATTTTTCTTTAAATATAAAATTTCAAAAACATTCTTTAAGCTAAATTTCTTTCTAAATAAAAAATTTATTGAACATTATTTTTTTAATTAAAAATTTATCAAACATCATTTCATTTAAATGATAAATTAATTATAAATTTTCTTTAAATAGAAATTTAATCAAAACTTTATAAAAAAATTTTCTATAAAAATAAAATTTATCAAATTTTCTATTATAATAAAATTTATAGAATTTTCTATTAAAATAAAATTTATCGAATTTTTATAGAAAGAAAATTTATCGAATTTTCCATAAAAAGGAAAATTATCAACAATTTTCTATAAAAAGGAAAATTATAGAGATTTTTTATAAAAAGGAAAATTATCAAAATTTTCTATAAAAAGAAAATTTATCGAAACATATATAAAAAAGTTATCGAATTTAGTATAAAAAGAAAATTTATCGAATTTTCTATTAAAAGAAAATTTATCGAATTTTCATAAAATTATCGAAAATTTTATATAAAAACGAAAATTTATCGAAAAATTGTATAAAAAAAAATTATCGAAAATTTATCGAATTTGTATAAAAAGAAAATTTATCGAATTTCCATTATATACTAATTTATGGAATTTTCTATTAAAAAAAAAAAAAAACAAAATTTATCAAATTTTCAATTAAAAGAAAATTGATCGAATTTTCTATAAAAAGACAATTTTTCGAATTTTCTATAAAAAGAAAATTTGTCTAATTTTGTTTAAAAAGTAAATTTACTGAATTTTCTTTAAAAAAGCAAATTTATTGAATTTTCTATAAAAATACAATTTATCGAATTTATATGAAAAGAAAATTATCGAATTTTCTATAAAAAGAAAATTATCGAATTTTCTATAAGAAATAAATTATCGAATTTTCTATAAAAAGAAAATTATCGAATTTTCATTAAAAAATATCAAATTTTCTATAAAAGGAAAATTTTCTAAAAAAAGAAAATTATCGAAAATTTTCTATAAAAAGAAAAATTATTGCAAAATTTCTATAAAAAGAAAGTTTTCTATAAATTTTCTT
>NW_023995407.1:67500-105000 GCF_015586225.1 Lucilia sericata | reverse complement strand
TCATATTTAACAAATATGCGAAATTACTAATTTCATTTAAAAATTTTTTTATTTCAGTTTTTTGTTCGTCTTGCAATTACAAATGTACGAAAATATTTCTAGCCAGGGCATTGACTTAAATCTGCCGAGTATAATGTTTTATTAATATGCTGACGTCATCGTTAATAAAGTGAAATTCAAACATCAACATTTTATTTATTTTTCTGTGTATTTTTGTGCTTTTCTACACTTTTTACAGATTATTTGTAATTTTCTTTACAGTATGTGATATTGTTGCCTCATTTGTTTTTTCTGTTGCTGTTAATTTGTTGTTGTTGTTGTTGTATTGCATTTTCTTATTGTAATTGTTTCTATTGCATTTTTTAGTGTAGGCTTGTGTTTTATGGCCAAATGCCAAGTGCAACAATAATAATGACAATAACAAATAAAAAAAAAAAAACAATTTCATTGACAGAAATGAAATGAAAAAAAAAAATACAAATATAACATCATGTTTTTAATTGTGAAAAAAGTTTAGATATTTGCCGAAATGTTAAAGTAAATATATATTTGCAAACTGGACTCTAACTAAAATGTTGGTTAACTCTTAATTCTTTAATTTCTTCTAAATGATCATTATAGACCTTCTGCCGTATTCATAACTTATCAAAGGTTTATAGAATTTTGTATGAAAAACTCTGTTATAAACCTTTGATAAATTGTTATAAATAAGGGCCCTTATTTAGAAATGAGCTTCTGACATTTTGTGTATGCAAATTCCCTTGAGCAGCTCCTTTTCGTTTCTGGTCGCACGTGTAGAAAGATATTATAACTACTGGCTCTGGAAAATTCTATAATACAAGTCTACCGTTCAAATTTTGATAATCTCACACTATACCGAACATTTTCTTGTCTTTGTTCAATTATCATTTGGATGGTTGGGATAGCTTCTCTGATGACATCCCAGTGGGAACTGCTCCGTCCGTATGACATGGTCGGACTTGATTAAGGCTGTGGCAACATTGTATTGTGATGGCGGTTTTAAAACTTTTGTTGTTGTGCTCTGTTTAGACAGAATCCATGTTGATAATGAGCATCCAGATCTACATCCAGATGTTGTTGTAACAATGGGTGGCGGGAGGTAAATTGGTCTGTACGCTTATTCCAGATTTGCACTTTTCCTGGTTTCAGTTAGAGAACAACCCTATTTTTTTAATTTTCAAATATGTGAACATAATTTAACACAGACACAACCCTACAAGATTCTTTGACTGACCCTATTGATGGAAAGATCCACTATTGTCAAACGTACAAATAAGTTTTTATCAAATTTTTCATATTGCCTTTTAGAACTTAACAGAGACTTTTTCCTATCCAATGACGGATAATTCCATCAATAGTTTCAGTCAAATGACCGGGAAAACAACCCTTACTGTTCTTGTAGCAGATACTCATAATATGTTGAACGAACTTTCAATGCACAATTTATACAAAAAAAATTGTTTTTAAAAATAGTTTTCTCTGGGATGGGGATGGACTTCCAATGCTTTAACATTCAGACGTCGTCAACTGTATGCGACAGAGTCGTAAATAAAAATTCATCCTCGACGTTTTCTTATGTATTCAAATTAAACATTTTCATTGGATTCGTTAAATAGACCAATAAATTAATTAAATTTTTAAATAAAAAAAAACGAAATCCCTTCCAAACTTTTAAACCATAGAGCTTCAGGGTCTACCCTTTAAAGTCTTTAAAAAGACCTGTTTTTTACACCAAGTTTAAGATAATCCAACTACATACTTCAAATTTGAAATGTAAATTTCATACAACATTTGTTTCGTCGCAAACAATTAATTAAAAACAATAATTTATATAGTAATTTAATAAATTTTTATCTACTTACCAATTTTCACAAAATCGCTTATAGTACGGCCACCAGCAATGAGCCAACGTATCCATGAAATATTATCGGGATTATCGATCGGTGTGCTGGGATTAAAAAATCTATCCATAATGTAATTCAAATCGGGTGTTGGTCCACCACTGCAACATTCAGCCACAATGAGAGCAGCAACTTCTTTGCGTGTACGGGAACAAAATGAGGAGGTATCAAAACAATAGCTGGGAACTGCACCACCACCACTACTGCTGGCTGCTGCCGCTCCCTCAGCGCTATTAGCCGAGGAGG
Organism: Lucilia sericata; assembly: GCF_015586225.1. Lineage (NCBI taxonomy): Eukaryota > Metazoa > Arthropoda > Insecta > Diptera > Calliphoridae > Lucilia > Lucilia sericata. The sequence goes on along the minus strand of NW_023995407.1, from coordinate 102,832 downwards.
AGGAAATAACTGAAATTAAAGCATTTGCTCGTGAAGAGGTGGAAGGTCCAACATATGACTGTGCCATAATAGAGTCCTCAATTTCATCTCTATCCCAAGGCCCATTATGCAAATCTTCACTAAAATTGAGTAACGCAGGAGCATGTGTATTGTCGTGAGTAGTGTTAGCGGCCGCCAAATTGCCTGCTGCTTGTTGTTGTTGTTCGGCTTGTTGTGGTGATAAATTTATTATTTCAATATCTTCGTTGTCATCACGTGGTAAGGGTGCACCATCTGTGGTCACCGTTACTTCTATGGTGTCGAGTAAATCATCGTCATCATCAAATTCTTCTTCTTGAGGTTCTTCCTCGCCACCACTTATAATAGCTCGATTGTTGTCCAAATTATTGTCATCTTCATCCATTTTGTTGGAATTATAATTGTTTTGGTTGTAGTGCGCTCGGTTTGTTGTTAAAAAAGTCAAGTTTAAATGACGTTTATTTTTTTGACAGGTTTGTTTCTATTTTTCTTTTTGTTTTATTTTTTCTATTTTTTTTTTTTATTATTATTGTTGTTATTAGTTAGTTAGCAAACGGCAGTATTTTTTCTTGCTGTTGTTGTTGTGATTGCTGCTTTGATAATTTTGTTGCTGCTTTGCAATGTTATTTTGTAGTGGTTGTTGTTGTTGTTGTTGCTGCTGTTGTGTATGAAGGTGACGGTTAACGTCGACGTCTACACTAACGTCAAATAATTTTAGTTTTTTTGCTGTAGTTATTATTGTTGTTGTTGTTTTATTTGGTTTAGCAGTTTTAGAACAAGTTTTAATATGATTTAGTATTTTTTTTTAGTGGAAACAAATCAACACATCACAAAATATAAAAATTTTAATTATGAAACGAAGCAATGCACTAAAGATATTCATTCGTTAATTATCGAAATATTAAAAAAAGGCGTGTTCCCAGAAATGTGTAAAAAAATGACAAAATTAAGCAAAACTGGCCACGGCCGTTTACACAAGAACTTGGCTTTAATTTGAGAAGTTAAATATTTTCATTTATAATTTGCTTCTTAAGTTAAAACATTATTTTTTTTGTTACAATTTTCTTTGCTAAAAAGGAAATACTCTTACGCACTGTAACTATGACCCGTTTATTTTATTGAATTTTAATTTTTGCAAAATTGGCAACGAACAAACAAAAGAATTCTTCTTTCTATTTGTTCTATTTCTATAACTCCACTTCTGATTTTATTCTGATATTTCTTTAATTTTTTTTGCACTTCTTCGCTCGTTTTTTCTTATTTCTGCTATTTGGCTCACTCAATTGACTCTTTTTTTCGTTCTCTGAATTTTTGCTTCTTCACTTCAATTTGTTTTATACCAAATTTAGTTAAAAAAAAAACTGTTTTAATTTTTTTCTGCTTTTATTCGTGTATTACCACGTTTCGGTTTTTTCACTAGTTTTTCATTTATTTGCTATTGATTTTTAGTTTTTATTATTGTTAAGCACACTTTATTCAAGTTATTTCTATTTATTCCCGTTCAATAGCAATTTTTGCATAAAAATTTATTGAAATTGCAACGCATTTCAGTGAAATTCCTCAAACGACTTGTCTAAAGAGAAAAGGTAGGACAAACGAAGTCAGCAGAATAAAAAAAATTGGGATATTGTACATTTGAAATGTCATTCGTACGTCGGCCTTGCAGGGTTGTATTGTTTTAGTACTAAATATGAGTAGAGGGTAAAAAAGTGGAAATTTAGTGGGAATTTTTTTTGTTAAAAAGGATTTTTGTACTTTTCTATTAGAAAATATGACAAATTTTATAAAATAAAATAGATAAATATTTGCGCAAAACAGTCATGATAACACATGATAGTCCTTTTTCGTCTGACCACAAAAATCGAAAATGTTTTTGTCCTATAATCAGATGCACAAGTCATAGGTTTCCCCAGTTTTGATATAGAATTGGTCATATCTCAACTATTATGAGTTTCAATCGAAATTTCTCTGAAAAACCTCTCGTTTGATATATAATATAATCTATATCAATAACCCATATATGTTTGAATGTCCCAACTCATAAAATGCGAAAGTTATGTATGTTTAAAGATTAATATTTAAGAAAATATTGATTTTTATCATATGCAATTATTCAGTTCTATTACTATTTATCGGAAATAGTCAATATGGATATCAATCGAAAGATCTCTGAAACCGCTTTCAAATCATATTTATTACGAAGCAAATCATTAATCCATTGAGAGCCAGGGACAAATTGTATCACATTAAATTTTGAATACAGTGTTTGGATAAGTGTTTGAGGGACCTAACCCATGAAATACAGGAGTTATGCATGTTTAAATATTAAATAATTTGCAATCGATATATGAGTTAACACACTGGCCTGAAAGGAGCAGAAAAATATTTTTATTATATTTGAGCTTAGAATAATGATTATGTAGTCAATATTTTATTTTTAAAATTCTTTCTTCACCTATGAGCTAGTTTTTTATTAACACAACGAATATGTATAAAAATTTCAAAAATGGTTTTCATATATGCCAATTATATTCCGATATCGTTATTAATTCATGATTTATTTACAATAAATTGATTTTCAGAAGCCGATCCGGAAAATTGTTCGTTAAATAATTTGTATATTCATTTAATTGATTTCCGAAAGTGGACCTTATATGGGAGTTATGATCTGTTATTGATCGATCCAGTTGGTCATACAATTACTATTGATATTAGATATATGTACAGATGCAAAATTTTGTGGTAATAGCGATATTCTAGAGGGAGTTATTAATCCATTTTTAGAGTATATGAATTTTTGCGGGCGCATCGATTCTAATAATTTTGAACCATGTGACAAAATATGTTGAAATAGTTAATAGAGTTTTTTAAGAAAGCTAATCATGATTTGTTTAGGGTTATTGCTCATATCACCATTATATATGGAACGATTTTATTGATTTTAAATCGGAAACTTCTCGAAAGAACTTGTGACTTAATTTTCACGTGTGATAATTAAGGTTTATTTTTTAACCGGTATTCTGCCCATTAAAATTATTTTTATAAGAAAACTTAAAAAATAACAAATATATGTATAATTTTAACTTCTGGTGGAAATGATGTCAATAAAACGACGAATATTTTACATCATTTAGTTCAGAATTTTCTTTTTTCAATTAAAATATATCATATTCTATGAAATTTTCATAAACTCCCCTTTTTTGTAGTATGAATACCTGGCAACACCTATAATTTAACACAATCCCACAGATTAAAAACACAAAAATCTGTAATTTTACAGGTAACATAAAGATAATCCCTTAAAACAACCACAAAAAATCCAAAACAAATGATGGTTATTTCAATACAAATAAATTTGGTATTGGTACTATTTTTAATCCCCCCAGAAGGCACCTGTCGGCACACACTTAATGAGCAACACTGTAAATTTGCAAAACAATAACAAAACACGAAATAAATTGTTTTGACATTTTGTTTTCTTCTCTGTTTTCACCTGTGCGTTTTTCAATTTTGCCTTTTTTTCTCTTTTTTGTTCTTAATTATATTTTTTCGAGTTCTTTTCTTAAGAAAATTTCACCGATAATCTTTTTGGTTGATTACACTTTATAATTTAACGTATATGTTTCATATATTCATTGCATAAACGTTTTTTATTATTAACAATTTGTTTACTTGTGTTTATGTTAAGGAATTTATTTAATACTTTTTATTGTTTATCCAATTTTGTGTTGGGAAAAATTGATGTTCTTATTCGTACACGCAAAAAAACTGAACTGAAAGAATTTTTGTAACGAAATGTAATAGATTAACAGTTGTTTATGAAAAGAGAGCAAGAGACAAAGAGAATTGTCAATGAATAAATTGACACAGTTGTAAAAATTAGTAGTAGGTGAATGAAGAAATTTACTGTTATAATTAAGATATTTAAAATTAAATAAAAAAATATTTTAATGAATTTGAATGGAGAGAAAGCGCTGAAAATAACAGTTGTAAAATATTGGCAGTAGATTTTATCAATAATAAGGATATTTAAAAATATTGCGAAGTTAAAAAACATTTTAGTTTAGTATTTTTATATTTCTTTTACTAACTACATACAATAACATTTTTTTAGAAACTAAATTTATAGGTTATAAAGAAATTTCGTTACAAATGTATTTAACTAATATTTTATTTGAAATTTTTTGTTAGTAAAAATCTTATCTAAAATCGTTAGGTACATGACAACACTTGATATTCACTTTAAAATTACGAGACCACATAGCCACCTGAAATTAAAACAATATTTATTAAATTAATTAACAGTAATTAAGAAAAAATGGAAATCTATATTAAAAGTAGTAAATATTTTAACTTACCTCATAATCCATTATATTATCGCAAAAACTTAGATCCATTAATTGCAATTTTTTACATTTTTGTAAAATACTTAGAAATTTATAAAGAAAAGAAATGATAGTTTATAACTTTTGAATAAATAAATTTAAACTTACTCATAATATTTTTCTTTGGATATACCCAAAACACCCATTAGATCTAATTGTTCCAAGTTGGGACATAAATTTGCAATATATTCTAAATCACGATCGGTTAAACCACGAACAGCAGCTAAAAACAATTTCTTTAGTTTGGGACATTTCGTTAAAAATTCCTTTAAACTATCGCCCAAAGTAGCCTCACGTAAACTAGAGATTTTTTTAGGATTATATAACAATTAGGGGTTTATAAAGTTTGATTCAACTTACCACCAACCGAAATCCACTTCTTCTAAATCATGACATTCCGATAAGGCAATTAGACCATGAGCGGACAGAAAATGTGCCTTCCATAAATCCAAGGATACTAATTGTTTATTATACTGGGAAATATGTAAAGCAACATCATCCATATTAACAGCTACATTGCAAAATGCTGAAAAATAAAAAAATAGATATATAGATGGACAAATAGATAGATAGATAGATAGATAGATAGATAGATAGATAGATAGATAGATAGATAATAGATAGATAGATAGATAGATAGATAGATAGATAGATAGATAGATAGATAGATAGATAGATAGATAGATAGATAGATAGATAGATAGATAGATAGATAGATAGATAGATAGATAGATAGATAGATAGATAGATAGATAGATAGATAGATAGATAGATAGATAGATAGATAGATAGATAGATAGATAGATAGATAGATAAGATAGATAGATAGATAGATAGATAGATAGATAGATAGATAGATAGATAGATAGATAGATAGATAGATAGATAGATAGATAGATAGATAGATAGATAGATAGATAGATAGATAGATAGATAGATAGATAGATAGATAGATAGATAGATAGAGATAGATAGATAGATAGATAGATAGATAGATAAATAGATAGATAATAGATAGATAGATAGATAGATAGATTGACGAATAGATATATAGATATATAGATAGATAGATAGATAGATAGATAGATAGATAGATAGATAGATAGATAGATAGATAGATAGATAGATAGATAGATAGAAACTATAAGAAATCCTTAAAAACTCACCCAAATTTAAATGTTTTAATTTTGGATTACTCTCCAGCATCGTCAATAGCAAATCCGATTCAATGACAGTTTGAAACAAATCCAAACGTTCCAAATTCTTTAATTAGCCAAACAGGAGAAATTCAATAAAGGAGGACTAATAGAGCAATTGCGCAAAGAAAGCTCTATAATAAAAGCACAACAACAAATTAAAACTAATTTAATAAAAACTCTTTAACTAAATAATATGTACCTCTTAAATTATCACAGACAATGCCTAAAGTTTCTATGCAGCTGGCATTTAAAAACTTGGCTGAATTTAAACGTATATGAGTCAAAGAATCGCCACGTTGTTGTATAAATCTAAAAGAATATATACACAAATAATTAACACAAAAAATATAATAATTATTAAATAAATAATAAAGAATACTTTTTAAATTCTGTAGGTGATACCGTTTGTATGGTACAACCACACCAGGACATATCCAATTTCTTTAAAATCGTTGCTCTCTTAGCCAAAGTGGAAAGTAATTCAGTGGATGCTAAATGCCAATAAGGTTTCAGATTCAATTCACTATACAACAAAGGATGAGTGGAGACATCATAAAAGAAACGCGATACTTGACCCACACGAAACAGGGAGATTAAATCTAAATAGCTAAAGATTTTTAAAACAATATCAAACTGTTTTATAAAAGAAAATAAGAAAAATAGGAAGGTTTTATTAAAGTTCCATATAATTTCAAAATTATGTTAAATACTTTACCGGCATATCCTTTAAATCTACTCTCCCTGTTGTTTCACTGTCTTCGGTATTATTGCTGTTGTCGTTGTTGATTTGTACATCATTTAAGGCAGACATAAATTTATCCAAATCATGCATTAGAAAATGTTGTAAACGTGTCTGATAGTTGTCCTTACAAACGGGGCGAAATTTCATATTTTGTAATTTACATAAAATGGAACCTGTTGGATTTAGAATTTTGAATTAATTAGCAATTTATACTTAGGTAATCAAATAAATACCTTTTCTTTGTCTTTCGTAGTAGTCTAGTAAAGTTTGCATATTTCTCATATTGAATTTTTTGCCATTTAATAGAACTGCATCAATTTCGGTGTAATAGTGAAGACGTGATGATTAAACTCCAGTCTTATTGTCCTGTAAATATATAAAAAGTATTTAAGACTTTAGAAGAGAAAATAACATAAAAAATGTAGTCTATAGTGTAGTTTACTAGTCTATAGTCTAAGTCTAGTCTATAGTCTAGTCTATAGTCTAGTCTATAGTCTAGTCTATAGTCTAGTCTATAGTCTAGTCTATAGTCTAGTCTATAGTCTAGTCTATAGTCTAGTATAGTCTAGTCTATAGTCTAGTCTATAGTCTAGTCTATAGTCTAGTCTATAGTCTAGTCTATAGTCTAGTCTATAGTCTAGTCTATAGTCTAGTCTATAGTCTAGTCTATAGTCTAGTCTATAGTCTAGTCTATAGTCTAGTCTATAGTCTAGTCTATAGTCTAGTCTATAGTCTAGTCTATAGTCTAGTCTATAGTCTAGTCTATAGTCTAGTCTATAGTCTAGTCTATAGTCTAGTCTATAGTCTAGTCTATAGTCTAGTCTATAGTCTAGTCTATAGTCTAGTCTATAGTCTAGTCTATAGTCTAGTCTATAGTCTAGTCTATAGTCTAGTCTATAGTCTAGTCTATAGTCTAGTCAGTCTAGTCTATAGTCTAGTCTATAGTCTAGTCTATAGTCTAGTCTATAGTCTAGTCTATAGTCTAGTCTATAGTCTAGTCTATAGTCTAGTCTATAGTCTAGTCTATAGTCTAGTCTATAGTCTAGTCTATAGTCTAGTCTATAGTCTAGTCTATAGTCTAGTCTATAGTCTAGTCTATAGTCTAGTCTATAGTCTAGTCTATAGTCTAGTCTATAGTCTAGTCTATAGTCTAGTCTATAGTCTAGTCTATAGTCTAGTCTATAGTCTAGTCTATAGTCTAGTCTCTAGTCTATAGTCTAGTCTATAGTCTAGTCTATAGTCTAGTCTATAGTATAGTCTATAGTATAGTCTATAGTCTAGTCTATAGTCTAGTCTATATTCTAGTCTATAGTCTAGTCTATATTCTAGTCTATAGTCTAGTCTATGGTCTAGTCTATAGTCTAGTCTATATTTAGGATTTGTAGTATTTCTATAGTCTGGGCTATAGTCGAGAATATATTCCAGACAATAGTCTAGACTATATTTCAGACAATAGCCCAGTCTATATTCTGAACTATTGTTGCCTCTATAGCCCATACTATGAGTAATAAAGTACAAATTTTTAAATTTCCAAATTTGTTTTGAAAAATAACATTGTTTTTCTTACAAATTGTTTTGTAACCAAAATTTTTTTATTATAAATTATTTACCCAAGATTGTAGAAACTCTTTAATATCTATCTGTTAATTGAACTAAATTCTTAATAACATTGTCCAACTTTTTGCCATACGAAGAGTTCTTTGTATGACCCAACATAACGGCATTGCGAACATTTGCTGTTAAATAATTTAAACGTTCTTCTGGGCCCGACCTCATATTCTGCATGGATGAATGTACTTGATATTGAAATATCTGACCCAATGGACTAGTATTGTTTTTCGATCTGTTATGATATTGTTCGCTATAATGTCTGGGTATATTTATGGGTATAAAAGAATCCTTAGAGGGTGATGTTGACGTGGGCTGTAGTCTACTAGGTTTAACACGATATTTATCCAAACTTGGAATACTTTCTTTGGAAGCTTTTATAACTTTTGTTTTCTTTAAATCAAAATGACTTTTAGAATCTCTGTTTAGGGCAACAGTTGATATTAATTGATGTTTAGTTGTATCGTTTCTAAAACAAGGCACCTGATGTTTCGATTTTATAATCTTCCTTTGATATAAAACACTAGGTTTATTAGAACAATGCAGTTTTAAACTTGGTATGGTAATATTTAAAGTATTTTCTTCTTTCTTTAAACGTCTGACAGAGTTTTCTTTAAGACCTTTCAATTTCGCCAATTTTTTACTACATCCCTTAATTCTTTCCGCAAAAGTTTCCATATTACATTCTGATTTCTGATTTTTCGCATATATTTCTTCTATAGTCTTCAAAAGGTATTTGTAGCAATTTTTACGAAATTGTTGATTTTTAAGTAAATCCTTTTCAGTGTGAGTGTTCATATTTCCGATATTATGTTTGATACGTTGAATGCTTTTGGATCCTTTAATATGTTCTCGTACTTTTGAGGGTATTTTCTTGTCATATTTTTCGATTTCTTTGAGCAATTTTCTTAATGTATGCTCTTTATTTTCGATAATCTTTTGGAGACGCCGTTTCGTGGCCATTTTTGTTAAATTTTAATATAAATTTTATTCTTTTACACAAAAAATTTTCTTAGAACCGATAATTTTAAAATTAAATTAATTTTGTGGTTTGTTTTATAAAATGAAATATTTTCTTTTCGAATTTTGATATTTTTTTTTTATAAGCTATCTGCAAAGTGTGCTAACTCCACTTCATGAATATTGAGTTTACGTCTAGACTACAGTCTAGTTTATAGTCTGAACTACAATCTAGTTTATTGTTTGTACTATAGTATATTCTATAGTCTACACTATACTCTGAACTACAGTCTGGTCATTGGTTTAATCTCTAGTCTGTTTAGTATAGTCTATACTATAGTCTGGACTATACTCTATACTATAGTCTGGACTATAGTCTACACTTTAGTCTATACTATAGTCTGGATTATAGTCTATACTATAGTCCGGACTATAGTCTTTACTATAGGCTGGACTATAGTCTATACAATTGTCTAGACTATAGTCTATACAATTGTCTAGACTATAGTCTATACTATAGTCTGGACTATAGTGTATAGTAAAGTCTGGACTATAGTCTATACTATAGTCTATAATAGTCTGGACTTTAGTCTATACTATAGTCTGGACTATAGTCTATACTATAGTCTGGACAATAGTCTATACTATAGTCTAGACTATAGTCCATGCTATAGTCTGGACTATAGTCTATACTATAGTCTGGACTATAGTCTATACTATAGTATGGACTATAGTCTATACTACAGTATGGACTATAGTCTATACTACAGTATGGACTATAGTCTATACTACAGTATGGACTATAGTCTATACTACAGTATGGACTATAGTCTGTACTATAGTATGGACTATAGTCTATACTATAGTATGGACTATAGTCTATACTATAGTGTGAACTATAGTCTATACTATAGTGTGGACTATAGTCTATACTATAGTGTGGACTATAGTCTACACTATAGTGTGGACTATAGTCTATACTATAGTGTGGACTATAGTCTATACTATAGTGTGGACTATAGTCTATACTATAGTGTGGACTATAGTCTACACTATAGTCTGGACTATGATTTAGTCTAGTCTACAGTCTGGGCTATAGCCTAGTCTATAGTCCGTACTATAGTTTAGTTAAATTTCTCCTTTAACGTTTCAATCAAATTCTCTTTAATAGAAAATATTCGTAAAATCATGAACAAATTTCAATCTTTTTTCAATGAAATTGCATTTAAAATCGAAAAAAAAATATAATAAATAATAATTACCGTAACGACAAGGTGTGCTCATTAGGATTTGAACACTGTGCATAACAGCATTACGTAGATTTTCCATTAAAATATCTGGTTCATTATGCTTGCAAAAATGTTTTCTTTTTGGAAGTTTTCGCTTTTCATTTCTTTCTGTTAAACCAACAATTTTGTCTTCTTCCAATTGGGTTTTAGCTAACGTTGTATTACCCTCCGAAACCAATTCTTTTGTTTTCTTTGAAGAAAGACAAGAGTTTTCTAACGGCTCCTTTTGTTGTCTGGCATAAACACGATATTTATCGATATCATTTACAACTGTTTCTCTGTCAGTAGAATGATTTTCACTTCCCTTTTTCAGAATAGATTTAAGAACACAATTTTTATGGTTCAAATCTGAAGTAGAAGTTGCCTTAGTTTGCCTCTTTACTATCCTTATCACTGTTGGAACTTTCTTTAAAGAGTTTTTGTGATAAGTAACACTGGGCTTGGAACGAACTTTATGGACGTGATTTGTTTGCTGTTTTAGAGCAAAACATCTCCTTTGTTTACCCACTAGGGTATTACCCTGATAATGTGGTGCATCAAAGTTTTTGGGATAAGTTTGTTGTAACATATGTATTATAGATTTTATGTAATTTTCATTAATTTCAGAGCATTGTTTCTTACAAGGAGTCTTTTCCCGAGAAGTACATGTATAGTTGTCTTTAGAGTTATCCTTATTTTTCATGGAATCAAATTTTGTTGTAATAATTTTTGGTTTGTTTTCGAATTCTTTTAAAATAGCGTTTTTGTCGTTGGCAAATCTTGATTAGTTTGCATATTTTTAATTTTCTTACAATTCTCAACATTTTTGGAAAATTTTTTTAAGAACACAATAAATTTGGTTAAAATTTTTAAATATTATTTTCAAATATTCGTTGAAACAAAAAATTTTCTTTCAAATAAAATTTATGGCAAGGAATTTCTTTTAAATAAAGAAAATATTAAATCGATTAATTAATTATAATAACGTCTGTTATCGAAATAGAACATTTTGAAAAATTTTGAACATCTTTTTTTTTAGAAAAATTTCCAACACAACCTTTTTATATAAAATTTTCAAACAAATTCTCTTTTTATATAAAATTTTCGAACAAATTCTCTTTTTATAAAAAAATTTCGGATAAATTATTTTTTTAGAATATTTTTGAACAAATTCCCTTTTTATATACATTGGACTATATTTTGAACTAATATTTCATTTATATTCTCCTTTATAGAAAATTTCAATTTTGACCAAAATTTCTAATTTTTAAGAAACTTTTTCCCAATATAAATTTAAAATAATTTACTCACTTTGTTGGTAATTGTATACGTTTCAAAGGTGGTGCAAAACGTCTAGCCCGATTTGCCACATAGGGAGGACGTGTATAGAAGTCATTATCCTCCCACAAACAAATCCAAGTCTTAGCAATAGTATACGCCCAAATGCGTATAACAGCACCCGGATTAAATGTTTCAAAAATGGCAATTTCATCGGGTATAACATAGTCTTCAAAGTACAAAACTATAAAATCTTCAGCGGGTACTTTGGGTAAATTTTGAGGTGATATTTCACGTAAGCGAGAGGGTGAACGATCCCACCAGTCACCATAGGTGCGCTGAAAAAGTACAAAAAATGTAAATAAGTTTTCTCTCTATAAATCTCCAATACTTACCATGGCAAAAGTTTGTGGGAAATCACCATATTCTGGATACTTAGAGGGCCGGCCTGTTATATTTGGTGCCGTATAGGATATACTTAAATCTATGCCATATTGTGAACTAAAATCTAAAACACTATGAGCATATTGTTCCATACGATAGTCGGCATAGCAGAAACCTTCTACATCTATCATAGCACCAGCTACATCACATTCATCATCGGACTCTAAAGAGACCTCTAGGTCTCTTTCCCTTTGGTGGGGAAACTTAACTATGGTATCAACAGCTATTGACTTATTGCCAGACGATCTTCTATCATCTTCCGCCGAAGCAGAGGACTGAGAGGAGGACATTTTTTCACTTCTATGTGCCCGACACAAGCGCTGTAAATACTTTGTCAGCGTTAGTAGTTGTTCTGGTGTGCATCCAAATCCAAACCAGCTACGTGTGCGGGCAACCGTGGTAGCCGGAGAGGATTGGGATTGTGTCCACAAATGCAAACCAAACACAATTTTGATGAATTTTCAAAAACCTCAAAGAAAAGGGACATAGGAGCGTTTGCTGGCGTTGGTGGTGATATCATTAGCTGGCGTAAGAAACCACCTTTGTTATGCTTCTATGGCTTCTGTTTTTTTCACAATAACAATATGTTCAGAATTGTAGAAGTATAATGAAGAAATATCCTTGGTAGCACTTCACTGTGTACTAAAAATTCAAGGTCAGGGTTAATATTTTCTTTCCCAGCAAAAAAAGACGTGCAAAAAAAGTAGTAAATGCATGGGTTGAACTGATAATGAACTGGTTCATATTTAGGGGAAACATGCATGATTTTAACATTAGCGTGTCATTGGCATGCATGTGTTCGTATTTGGAAAAATAGTTCGCCATTTAAATGAGTTCTTATAACCAATGAATATTCGATGATTCTCAAGCGAATTTTCATTGGTGCACTATATTTATTTAAAAATGCATTAATAATGGTCCCAGCAAAAAAAGACGTGCAAAAAAAGTAGTAAATGCATGGGTTGAACTGATAATGAACTGGTTCATATTTAGGGGAAACATGCATGATTTTAACATTAGCGTGTCATTGGCATGCATGTGTTCGTATTTGGAAAAATAGTTCGCCATTTAAATGAGTTCTTATAACCAATGAATATTCGATGATTCTCAAGCGAATTTTCATTGGTGCACTATATTTATTTAAAAATGCATTAATAATGGTATTTCGATTTAATTATCAATATTTAAATAATTTTTTGTGTGATATTGATAACAATAAAAAAAGATAAAACATAACTAACTGATTTTTATTGGATTTAAATTCATGCAGAGGAAAAATACCCATTGTGTTTTAAAATCCGTTAAACAGTCTTGGTTTTTTCCTTCTCTTATTAATGTTAAAATGGACTTAATATTACTAGGTAGGTAGGTACCTACAAAAACAAAAATCTAATAAAAAAATTAATGTAATTTTTAATATTTATTGTATGAAATGCACGTTTTCGTTAAATCTCCTAAGAGAATACCAAATTATAGTAAAATATTACAATTCCTATAGTGGAGTTACATGAGTGAATTTGGGTGCATTTTTCATGCCTTCACTGATGACAAATTTTTTAGAATTTAGGCATGTATTTAAAACGCATTAAATAGAATACGTACAAAAGAAATCATGAAAATATCCCTTCTTCTTTAACAACTTCAAATTTTTTTGCTGGGTTGTTTTTTTTGTTGCTTTATTAGTTTCTTGTTAACAGGATTATATGTTTACCTCTAGTTTATAATTAAATTTTTTCTATTTATGCACTTTTTGTTGTGGTCTTTTTTCTTTTATTCAGATTTTAGCACTTTCACTTCTATTTTGTTGTCTAAGATCAAGTTATTTCTATTCGAAAATATGTTTTAATTAATTTTATAAAAATTTTATTATTTTCTAAATAGTTGTTTTAAATAAATTTTAATTTTTCTTTTGTTTTCATTGGAAAAAAGGCAAAAACTTTTCCATTAGATTTCTTAATGAGAAAAATTTTTTACAATGTTTTTGTTTGGTTTACGCTCTGTTTGACATTTCGTTAGCTGTGTTTAGTTGGTTTAATAAAATACACAGAGAAAAAAATTGGGAAAGAAATTTATTAATGTATAAAAATTAAATTAAAATAAAATTAATCTATTTTTTTTGTAAATATAGAATTTACAAAAAAAAAAAAAAATATATCCTTAACACTTTTTCGAAACATTTCTAGAAAAAAAAAAATAAAATAAAATAATTTGAGTAGAATTTTGTTCGAAAATTTTCTACAGAAAGTGAATTAGTTTGAAAATTTTATAAAAAGAAAATTTTTTAGAAAGAACATTTTCTTAAAAAATGGAATTTCAAAAAATTATAAATAGGAATTGTGTTTGAAATTTTTCTAGAAAAGAGAAATTTTCGAAAATTTTCTTTAAAATAGAACTTTTCCAAAATTCTAGAAAGAAATTTCCGAATTTTCTGTAAAAATTGAATTTCGAAAATATTTTTATAAAAAAGATATTTTTCTATTAAAAAAGAATTTGTTTGATAATTTTTTACAAAATTTTTTTTCTCGAAAATATCCTATAGTTAGTCTGGGCTATAGAACAGTCTATAGTCTGGGACTATAGAACAGTCTATAGTCTGGACTATAGAACAGTCATAGTCTGGACTATAGAACAGTCTATAGTCTGGACTATAGAAAGTCTATAGTCTGGACTATAGAACAGTCTATAGTCTGGACTATAGAACAGTCTATAGTCTGGACTATAGAACAGTCTATAGTCTGGACTATAGAACAGTCTATAGTCTGGACTATAGAACAGTCTATAGTCTGGACTATGAACAGTCTATAGTCCTGGACTATAGACATCTATAGTCTGGACTATAGAACAGTCTATAGTCTGGACTATAGAACAGTCTATAGTCTGGACTATAGAACAGTCTATAGTCTGGACTATAGAACAGTCTATAGTCTGGACTATAGAACAGTCTATAGTCTGGACTATAGAACAGTCTATAGTCTGGACTATAGAACAGTCTATAGTCTGGACTATAGAACAGTCCTATAGTCTGGACTATAGAACAGTCTATAGTCTGGACTATAGAACAGTCTATAGTCTGGACTATAGAACAGTCTATAGTCTGGACTATAGAACAGTCTATAGTCTGGACGATAGAACAGTCTATAGTCTGGACTATAGAACAGTCTATAGTTTGGACTATAGAATAGTCTATAGTCTGGACTATAGAATAGTCTATAGTCTGGACTATAGACCAGTCTATAGTCTGGACTATAGACCAGTCTATATTGTGGAACAGTCTATAGTCTGGACTAATAGAACAGTTTATAGTCTGCACTAGAGAACAGGTGTATAGTCTGCACTAAAGAACAGTCTGGACTATAGACAGTCTACAGTCTGGACTATAGAACAGTCTATAGTCTGGAATATAGAACAGTCTACAGTGTGGACTATAGAACAGTCTATAGTGTGGACTATAGAACAGTCTATATTGTGGACTACAGAACAGTCTATAATCTGGACTATGGAACAGTCTATAGTCTGGACTATAGAACAGTCTATAGTCTGGACTATAGAACAGTCTATAGTCTGGATTATAGAACTGTCTATAGTCTGGGCTATAGAACAGTCTATAGTCTGGACTATAGAACAGTCTATAGTCTGAACTATAGAACAGTCTACAGTCTGAACTTTAGAACAGTCTATAGTCTGGACTATAGAACAGTCTATAGCCTGGACTACAGAACAGTGTGTGGACTATAGAACAGTCTATAGTGTGGACTATAGAACAGTCTATATTGTGGACTACAGAACAGTCTATAGTCTGGACTATAGAACAGTTATAGTCTGGACTATAACAGTCCATAGTCTGGACTATAGAACAGTCTATAGTCTGGACTATAGAACAGTCTATAGACTAGGACTATAGAACAGTCTATAGTCTGGACTATAGAACAGTCTATAGTCTGGACTATAGAACAGTTTTGTAGTCTGGACTATAGAACAGTTATAGTCTGGACTATAGAACAGTCTATAGTCTGGACTTTAGAACAGTCTATAGTCTGAACTAATAGACCAGTCTATAGGCCTAGGACTATAGAACATTCTATAGTCTGGACTATAGAACAGTCTATAGTGGACTATAGAACAGTATATAGTCTGGACTCATCGAAATAGGACTATGAACAGTTAGTCTCGAGACTCATAGAACAGTCTATATCTAGGACCTATAGAACAGTCTCTAGTCTGGACTATAGAAACAGTCTATAGTCTAGGACTATAGCAACAGTCTATAGTCTGGACTATAGAACAGTCTATAGTCTGGACATAGAAACAGGTCTATAGTCTGGGACTAACTAGAACAAGTCGATAGTCTGGACTATAGAACAGTCTATAAGTCTGAGACTATAGAACAGTCTATAGTCTGTGACTATAGAACAGTCCCTATAGTCTGTGGACTATAGAACAGTCCTATCAGTCTGGACTATAGAACAGTCTATAGTCTGGACTATAGAACAGTCTATAGTCTGGACTATAGAACAGTCTATAGTCCTGGACTAATAGAACAGTCTATAGTCTGGACTATAGAACAGTCTATAGTCTGGACTATAGAACAGTCTATAGTCTGGACTATAGAACATCTATAGTCTGGACTATAGAACAGTCTATAGTCTGGACTATAGAACAGTCTATAGTCTGGACTATAGAACAGTCTATAGTCTGGACTATAGAACAGTCTATAGTCTGGACTATAGAACAGTCTATAGTCTGGACTATAGACAGTCTATAGTCCTGGACTATAGAACAGTCTATAGTCTGGACTATAGAACTCTATAGTCCAGACTATAGAACAGTCTATAGTCTGACTATAGAACAGTCTATAGTCTGACTATAGAACAGTCTATAGTCTGGACTATAGAACAGTCTATAGTCTGGACTATAGACAGTCTATAGTCTGACTATAGACAGTCTATAGTCTGACTATAGACTGTCTATAGTCCGACTATAGACTGTTCTATAGTCCAGACTATAGACTGTTCTATAGTCCAGACTATAGACTGTTCTATAGTCCGACTATAGACTGTTCTATAGTCCAGACTATAGACTGTTCTATAGTCCAGACTATAGACTGTTCTATAGTCTGACTATAGACTGTTCTATAGTCCAGACTATAGACTGTTCTATAGTCCAGACTATAGACTGTTCTATAGTCCAGACTATAGACTGTTCTATAGTCCAGACTATAGACTGTTCTATAGTCCAGACTATAGACTGTTCTATAGTCCAGACTATAGACTGTTCTATAGTCCAGACTATAGACTGTTCTATAGTCCAGACTATAGACTGTTCTATAGTCCAGACTATAGACTGTTCTATAGTCCAGACTATAGACTGTTCTATAGTCCAGACTATAGACTGTTCTATAGTCCAGACTATAGACTGTTCTATAGTCCAGACTATAGACTGTTCTATAGTCCAGACTATAGACTGTTCTATAGTCCAGACTATAGACTGTTCTATAGTCCAGACTATAGACTGTTCTATAGTCCAGACTATAGACTGTTCTATAGTCCAGACTATAGACTGTTCTATAGTCCAGACTATAGACTGTTCTATAGTCAGACTATAGACTGTTCTATAGTCCAGACTATAGACTGTTCTATAGTCCAGACTATAGACTGTTCTATAGTCCAGACTATAGACTGTTCTATAGTCCAGACTATAGACTGTTCTATAGTCCCAGACTATAGACCTGTTACTATAGTCCAGACTATAGACCGGTTCATATAGTCCAGACGATAGACTGTTCTATAGTCCCTAGACTTATAGACTGTTTCTATAGTCCAGACTATAGAATGTTCTATAGTCCAGCCTATAGACTGTTCTATATGTTCAGACTATAGACTGTTCTAAAGTCCAGACTATAGACTGTTTCTAATAGTCCAGACTATAACTGTTCTATAGTCCAGACTACAACTGTTCTATAGTCCCAGACTATAGACTGTTCTATAGTCCAGACTATAGACTGTTCTATAGTCCAGTCTATAGACTGTTTCATAGTCCAGACTATAGACTGTTCTATAGTCCAGACTATGGACTGTTATAGTCCAGACTATAACTGTTCTATAGTCCAGACTATAGACTGTTCTGTAGTCCACAATATAGACGTTCTATAGTCCACACTATAGACTGTTCTATAGTCCACACACTGTTCTGTAGTCCAGGCTATAGACTGTTCTATAGTCCAGACTATAGACTGTTCTAAAGTTCAGACTGTAGACTGTTCTATAGTTCAGACTATAGACTGTTCTATAGTCCAGACTATAGACTGTTCTATAGCCCAGACTATAGACAGTTCTATAATCCAGACTATAGACTGTTCTATAGTCCAGACTATAGACTGTTCTATAGTCCAGACTATAGACTGTTCCATAGTCCAGATTATAGACTGTTCTGTAGTCCACAATATAGACTGTTCTATAGTCCACACTATAGACTGTTCTATAGTCCACACTGTAGACTGTTCTATATTCCAGACTATAGACTGTTCTATAGTCCAGACTGTAGACTGTTCTATAGTCCAGACTGTTCTTTAGTGCAGACTATACACTGTTCTCTAGTGCAGACTATAAACTGTTCTATAGTCCAGACTATAGACTGTTCCACAATATAGACTGGTCTATAGTCCAGACTATAGACTGGTCTATAGTCCAGACTATAGACTATTCTATAGTCCAGACTATAGACTATTCTATAGTCCAAACTATAGACTGTTCTATAGTCCAGACTATAGACTGTTCTATAGTCCAGACTATAGACTGTTCTATAGTCCAGACTATAGACTGTTCTATAGTCCAGACTATAGACTGTTCTATAGTCCAGACTATAGACTGTTCTATAGTCCAAGACTATAGACTGTTCTATAGTCCAGACTATAGACTGTTCTATAGTCCAGACTATAGACTGTTCTATAGTCCAGACTAATAGACTGTTCTATAGTCAGACTATAGACTGTTCTATAGTCCAGACTATAGACTGTTCTATAGTCCAGACTATAGACTGTTCTATAGTCCAGACTAGAGACTGTTCTATAGTCCAGACTATAGACTGTTCCTATAGTCCAGAATATAGACTGTTCTATAGTCCAGACTATAGACTGTTCTATATCCGACTATAGACTGTTCTATAGTCCAGACTATAGACTGTTCTATAGTCCAGACTATAGACTGTTCTATAGTCCAGACTATAGACTGTTCTATAGTCCAGACCTATAGACTGTTCTATAGTCCAGACTATAGACTGTTCTATAGTCCAGACTATAGACTGTTCTATAGTCCAGACTATAGACTGTTCTATAGTCCAGACTATAGACTGTTCTATAGTCCAGACTATAGACTGTTCTATTAGCCCAGACTAACTATAGGATATTTTCGAGAAAAAAAATTTTGTAAAAAATTATCAAACAAATTCTTTTTTAATAGAAAAATATCTTTTTATAAAAATATTTTCGAAAATTCAATTTTACAGAAAATTCGGAAATTTCTTTCTAGAATTTTGGAAAAGTTCTATTTTAAAGAAAATTTTCGAAAATTTCTCTTTTCTAGAAAAATTTCAAACACAATTCCTATTTATAATTTTTGAAATTCCATTTTTTAAGAAAATGTTCTTTCTAAAAAATTTTCTTTTTATAAAATTTTCAAACTAATTCACTTTCTGTAGAAAATTTCGAACAAAATTCTACTCAAATTATTTATTTATTTTTTTTTCTAGAAATGTTTCGAAAAAAGTGTTAAGGATATATTTTTTTTTTTTTGTAAATTCTATATTTACAAAAAAAATAGATTAATTTTATTTTAATTTAATTTTTATACATTAATAAATTTCTTTCCCAATTTTTTCTCTGTGTATTTTATTAAACCAACTAAACACAGCTAACGAAATGTCAAACAGAGCGTAAACCAAACAAAAACATTGTAAAAAATTTTTCTCATTAAGAAATCTAATGGAAAAGTTTTTGCCTTTTTTCCAATGAAAACAAAAGAAAAATTAAAATTTATTTAAACAACTATTTAGAAAATAATAAAATTTTTATAAAATTAATTAAAACATATTTTCGAATAGAAATAACTTGATCTTAGACAACAAAATAGAAGTGAAAGTGCTAAAATCTGAATAAAAGAAAAAAGACCACAACAAAAAGTGCATAAATAGAAAAAATTTAATTATAAACTAGAGGTAAACATATAATCCTGTTAACAAGAAACTAATAAAGCAACAAAAAAAACAACCCAGCAAAAAAAAATTTGAAGTTGTTAAAGAAGAAGGGATATTTTCATGATTTCTTTTGTACGTATTCTATTAATGCGTTTTAAAATACATGCCTAAATTCTAAAAAATTTGTCATCAGTGAAGGCATGAAAAAATGCACCCAAATTCACTCATGTAACTCCACTATAGGAATTGTAATATTTTACTATAATTTGGGTATTCTCTTAGGAGATTTAACGAAAACGTGCATTTCATACAATAAATATTAAAAATTACATTAATTTTTTTATTAGATTTTTGTTTTTGTAGGTACCTACCTACCTAGTAATATTAAGTCCATTTTAACATTAATAAGAGAAGGAAAAAACCAAGACTGTTTAACGGATTTTAAAACACAATGGGTATTTTTCCTCTGCATGAATTTAAATCCAATAAAATCAGTTAGTTATGTTTATCTTTTTTTATTGTTATCAATATCACACAAAAAATTATTTAAATATTGATAATTAAATCGAAATACCATTATTAATGCATTTTTAAATAAATATAGTGCACCAATGAAAATTCGCTTGAGAATCATCGAATATTCATTGGTTATAAGAACTCATTTAAATGGCGAACTATTTTCCAAATACGAACACATGCATGCCAATGACACGCTAATGTTAAAATCATGCATGTTTCCCCTAAATATGAACCAGTTCATTATCAGTTCAACCCATGCATTTACTACTTTTTTGCACGTCTTTTTTTGCTGGGACCATTATTAATGCATTTTTAAATAAATATAGTGCACCAATGAAAATTCGCTTGAGAATCATCGAATATTCATTGGTTATAGAACTCATTTAAATGGCGAACTATTTTTCCAAATACGAACACATGCATGCCAATGACACGCTAATGTTAAAATCATGCATGTTTCCCCTAAATATGAACCAGTTCATTATCAGTTCAACCCATGCATTTACTACTTTTTTTGCACGTCTTTTTTGCTGGGAAAGAAAATATTAACCCTGACCTTGAATTTTTAGTACACAGTGAAGTGCTACCAAGGATATTTCTTCATTATACTTCTACAATTCTGAACATATTGTTATTGTGAAAAAAACAGAAGCCATAGAAGCATAACAAAGGTGGTTTCTTACGCCAGCTAATGATATCACCACCAACGCCAGCAAACGCTCCTATGTCCCTTTTCTTTGAGGTTTTTGAAAATTCATCAAAATTGTGTTTGGTTTGCATTTGTGGACACAATCCCAATCCTCTCCGGCTACCACGGTTGCCCGCACACGTAGCTGGTTTGGATTTGGATGCACACCAGAACAACTACTAACGCTGACAAAGTATTTACAGCGCTTGTGTCGGGCACATAGAAGTGAAAAAAATGTCCTCCTCTCAGTCCTCTGCTTCGGCGGAAGATGATAGAAGATCGTCTGGCAATAAGTCAATAGCTGTTGATACCATAGTTAAGTTTCCCCACCAAAGGGAAAGAGACCTAGAGGTCTCTTTAGAGTCCGATGATGAATGTGATGTAGCTGGTGCTATGATAGATGTAGAAGGTTTCTGCTATGCCGACTATCGTATGGAACAATATGCTCATAGTGTTTTAGATTTTAGTTCACAATATGGCATAGATTTAAGTATATCCTATACGGCACCAAATATAACAGGCCGGCCCTCTAAGTATCCAGAATATGGTGATTTCCCACAAACTTTTGCCATGGTAAGTATTGGAGATTTATAGAGAGAAAACTTATTTACATTTTTTGTACTTTTTCAGCGCACCTATGGTGACTGGTGGGATCGTTCACCCTCTCGCTTACGTGAAATATCACCTCAAAATTTACCCAAAGTACCCGCTGAAGATTTTATAGTTTTGTACTTTGAAGACTATGTTATACCCGATGAAATTGCCATTTTTGAAACATTTAATCCGGGTGCTGTTATACGCATTTGGGCGTATACTATTGCTAAGACTTGGATTTGTTTGTGGGAGGATAATGACTTCTATACACGTCCTCCCTATGTGGCAAATCGGGCTAGACGTTTTGCACCACCTTTGAAACGTATACAATTACCAACAAAGTGAGTAAATTATTTTAAATTTATATTGGGAAAAAGTTTCTTAAAAATTAGAAATTTTGGTCAAAATTGAAATTTTCTATAAAGGAGAATATAAATGAAATATTAGTTCAAAATATAGTCCAATGTATATAAAAAGGGAATTTGTTCAAAAATATTCTAAAAAAATAATTTATCCGAAATTTTTTTATAAAAAGAGAATTTGTTCGAAAATTTTATATAAAAAGAGAATTTGTTTGAAAATTTTATATAAAAAGGTTGTGTTGGAAATTTTTCTAAAAAAAAAGATGTTCAAAATTTTTCAAAATGTTCTATTTCGATAACAGACGTTATTATAATTAATTAATCGATTTAATATTTTCTTTATTTAAAAGAAATTCCTTGCCATAAATTTTATTTGAAAGAAAATTTTTTGTTTCAACGAATATTTGAAAATAATATTTAAAAATTTTAACCAAATTTATTGTGTTCTTAAAAAAATTTTCCAAAAATGTTGAGAATTGTAAAGAAAATTAAAAATATGCAAACTAATCAAGATTTGCCAACGACAAAAACGCTATTTTTAAAAGAATTCGAAAACAAACCAAAAATTATTACAACAAAATTTGATTCCATGAAAAATAAGGATAACTCTAAAGACAACTATACATGTACTTCTCGGGAAAAGACTCCTTGTAAGAAACAATGCTCTGAAATTAATGAAAATTACATAAAATCTATAATACATATGTTACAACAAACTTATCCCAAAAACTTTGATGCACCACATTATCAGGGTAATACCCTAGTGGGTAAACAAAGGAGATGTTTTGCTCTAAAACAGCAAACAAATCACGTCCATAAAGTTCGTTCCAAGCCCAGTGTTACTTATCACAAAAACTCTTTAAAGAAAGTTCCAACAGTGATAAGGATAGTAAAGAGGCAAACTAAGGCAACTTCTACTTCAGATTTGAACCATAAAAATTGTGTTCTTAAATCTATTCTGAAAAAGGGAAGTGAAAATCATTCTACTGACAGAGAAACAGTTGTAAATGATATCGATAAATATCGTGTTTATGCCAGACAACAAAAGGAGCCGTTAGAAAACTCTTGTCTTTCTTCAAAGAAAACAAAAGAATTGGTTTCGGAGGGTAATACAACGTTAGCTAAAACCCAATTGGAAGAAGACAAAATTGTTGGTTTAACAGAAAGAAATGAAAAGCGAAAACTTCCAAAAAGAAAACATTTTTGCAAGCATAATGAACCAGATATTTTAATGGAAAATCTACGTAATGCTGTTATGCACAGTGTTCAAATCCTAATGAGCACACCTTGTCGTTACGGTAATTATTATTTATTATATTTTTTTTCGATTTTAAATGCAATTTCATTGAAAAAAGATTGAAATTTGTTCATGATTTTACGAATATTTTCTATTAAAAGAGAATTTGATTGAAACGTTAAAGGAGAAATTTAACTAAACTATAGTACGGACTATAGACTAGGCTATAGCCCAGACTGTAGACTAGACTAAATCATAGTCCAGACTATAGTGTAGACTATAGTCCACACTATAGTATAGACTATAGTCCACACTATAGTATAGACTATAGTCCACACTATAGTATAGACTATAGTCCACACTATAGTGTAGACTATAGTCCACACTATAGTATAGACTATAGTCCACACTATAGTATAGACTATAGTTCACACTATAGTATAGACTATAGTCCATACTATAGTATAGACTATAGTCCATACTATAGTACAGACTATAGTCCATACTGTAGTATAGACTATAGTCCATACTGTAGTATAGACTATAGTCCATACTGTAGTATAGACTATAGTCCATACTGTAGTATAGACTATAGTCCATACTATAGTATAGACTATAGTCCAGACTATAGTATAGACTATAGTCCAGACTATAGCATGGACTATAGTCTAGACTATAGTATAGACTATTGTCCAGACTATAGTATAGACTATAGTCCAGACTATAGTATAGACTAAAGTCCAGACTATTATAGACTATAGTATAGACTATAGTCCAGACTTTACTATACACTATAGTCCAGACTATAGTATAGACTATAGTCTAGACAATTGTATAGACTATAGTCTAGACAATTGTATAGACTATAGTCCAGCCTATAGTAAAGACTATAGTCCGGACTATAGTATAGACTATAATCCAGACTATAGTATAGACTAAAGTGTAGACTATAGTCCAGACTATAGTATAGAGTATAGTCCAGACTATAGTATAGACTATACTAAACAGACTAGAGATTAAACCAATGACCAGACTGTAGTTCAGAGTATAGTGTAGACTATAGAATATACTATAGTACAAACAATAAACTAGATTGTAGTTCAGACTATAAACTAGACTGTAGTCTAGACGTAAACTCAATATTCATGAAGTGGAGTTAGCACACTTTGCAGATAGCTTATAAAAAAAAAATATCAAAATTCGAAAAGAAAATATTTCATTTTATAAAACAAACCACAAAATTAATTTAATTTTAAAATTATCGGTTCTAAGAAAATTTTTTGTGTAAAAGAATAAAATTTATATTAAAATTTAACAAAAATGGCCACGAAACGGCGTCTCCAAAAGATTATCGAAAATAAAGAGCATACATTAAGAAAATTGCTCAAAGAAATCGAAAAATATGACAAGAAAATACCCTCAAAAGTACGAGAACATATTAAAGGATCCAAAAGCATTCAACGTATCAAACATAATATCGGAAATATGAACACTCACACTGAAAAGGATTTACTTAAAAATCAACAATTTCGTAAAAATTGCTACAAATACCTTTTGAAGACTATAGAAGAAATATATGCGAAAAATCAGAAATCAGAATGTAATATGGAAACTTTTGCGGAAAGAATTAAGGGATGTAGTAAAAAATTGGCGAAATTGAAAGGTCTTAAAGAAAACTCTGTCAGACGTTTAAAGAAAGAAGAAAATACTTTAAATATTACCATACCAAGTTTAAAACTGCATTGTTCTAATAAACCTAGTGTTTTATATCAAAGGAAGATTATAAAATCGAAACATCAGGTGCCTTGTTTTAGAAACGATACAACTAAACATCAATTAATATCAACTGTTGCCCTAAACAGAGATTCTAAAAGTCATTTTGATTTAAAGAAAACAAAAGTTATAAAAGCTTCCAAAGAAAGTATTCCAAGTTTGGATAAATATCGTGTTAAACCTAGTAGACTACAGCCCACGTCAACATCACCCTCTAAGGATTCTTTTATACCCATAAATATACCCAGACATTATAGCGAACAATATCATAACAGATCGAAAAACAATACTAGTCCATTGGGTCAGATATTTCAATATCAAGTACATTCATCCATGCAGAATATGAGGTCGGGCCCAGAAGAACGTTTAAATTATTTAACAGCAAATGTTCGCAATGCCGTTATGTTGGGTCATACAAAGAACTCTTCGTATGGCAAAAAGTTGGACAATGTTATTAAGAATTTAGTTCAATTAACAGATAGATATTAAAGAGTTTCTACATCTTGGGTAAATAATTTATAATAAAAAAATTTTGGTTACAAAACAATTTGTAAGAAAAACAATGTTATTTTTCAAAACAAATTTGGAAATTTAAAAATTTGTACTTTATTACTCATAGTATGGGCTATAGAGGCAACAATAGTTCAGAATATAGACTGGGCTATTGTCTGAAATATAGTCTAGACTATTGTCTGGAATATATTCTCGACTATAGCCCAGACTATAGAAATACTACAAATCCTAAATATAGACTAGACTATAGACTAGACCATAGACTAGACTATAGACTAGAATATAGACTAGACTATAGACTAGAATATAGACTAGACTATAGACTAGACTATAGACTATACTATAGACTATACTATAGACATACTATAGACTAGACTATAGACTAGACTATAGACTAGACTATAGACTATACTATAGACTAGACTATAGACTAGACTATAGACTAGACTATAGACTAGACTATAGACTAGACTATAGACTAGACTATAGACTAGACTATAGACTAGACTATAGACTAGACTATAGACTAGACTATAGACTAGACTATAGACTAGACTATAGACTAGACTATAGACTAGACTATAGACTAGACTATAGACTAGACTATAGACTAGACTATAGACTAGACTATAGACTAGACTATAGACTAGACTATAGACTAGACTATAGACTAGACTATAGACTAGACTATAGACTAGACTATAGACTAGACTATAGACTAGACTATAGACTAGACTATAGACTAGACTATAGACTAGACTATAGACTAGACTATAGACTAGACTATAGACTAGACTATAGACTAGACTATAGACTAGACTATAGACTAGACTATAGACTAGACTATAGACTAGACTATAGACTAGACTATAGACTAGACTATAGACTAGACTATAGACTAGACTATAGACTAGACTATAGACTAGACTATAGACTAGACTATAGACTAGACTATAGACTAGACTATAGACTAGACTATAGACTAGACTATAGACTAGACTATAGACTAGACTATAGACTAGACTATAGACTAGAATATAGACGAGACTATAGACTAGACTATAGACTATAGACTAGACTGTAAAACTACACTATAGACTACATTTTTATGTTATTTTCTCTTCTAAAGTCTTAAAACTTTTTATATATTTACAGGACAATAAGACTGGAGTTTAATCATCAACGTCTTCACTATTAACACCGAAATTGATGCAGTTCTATTAAATGGGCAAAAAATTCAATATGAGAAATATGCAACTTTACTAGACTACTACGAAAGACAAAGAAAAGGTATTTATTTGATTACCTAAGTATAAATTGCTAATTAATTCAAAATTCTAAATCCAACAGGTTCCATTTTATGTAAATTACAAAATATGAAATTTCGCCCCGTTTGTAAGGACAACTATCAGACACGTTTACAACATTTTCTAATGCATGATTTGGATAAATTTATGTCTGCCTTAAATGATGTACAAATCAACAACGACAACAGCAATAATACCGAAGACAGTGAAACAACAGGGAGAGTAGATTTAAAGGATATGCCGGTAAAGTATTTAACATAATTTTGAAATTATATGGAACTTTAATAAAACCTTCCTATTTTTCTTATTTTCTTTTATAAAACAGTTTGATATTGTTTTAAAAATCTTTAGCTATTTAGATTTAATCTCCCTGTTTCGTGTGGGTCAAGTATCGCGTTTCTTTTATGATGTCTCCACTCATCCTTTGTTGTATAGTGAATTGAATCTGAAACCTTATTGGCATTTAGCATCCACTGAATTACTTTCCACTTTGGCTAAGAGAGCAACGATTTTAAAGAAATTGGATATGTCCTGGTGTGGTTGTACCATACAAACGGTATCACCTACAGAATTTAAAAAGTATTCTTTATTATTTATTTAATAATTATTATATTTTTTGTGTTAATTATTTGTGTATATATTCTTTTAGATTTATACAACAACGTGGCGATTCTTTGACTCATATACGTTTAAATTCAGCCAAGTTTTTAAATGCCAGCTGCATAGAAACTTTAGGCATTGTCTGTGATAATTTAAGAGGTACATATTATTTAGTTAAAGAGTTTTTATTAAATTAGTTTTAATTTGTTGTTGTGCTTTTATTATAGAGCTTTCTTTGCGCAATTGCTCTATTAGTCCTCCTTTATTGAATTTCTCCTGTTTGGCTAATTTAAAGAATTTGGAACGTTTGGATTTGTTTCAAACTGTCATTGAATCGGATTTGCTATTGACGATGCTGGAGAGTAATCCAAAATTAAAACATTTAAATTTGGGTGAGTTTTTAAGGATTTCTTATAGTTTCTATCTATCTATCTATCTATCTATCTATCTATCTATCTATCTATCTATCTATCTATCTATCTATCTATCTATCTATCTATATATCTATATATCTATTCGTCAATCTATCTATCTATCTATCTATCTATTTATCTATCTATTTATCTATCTATCTATCTATCTATCTATCTATCTATCTATCTATCTATCTATCTATCTATCTATCTATCTATCTATCTATCTATCTATCTATCTATCTATCTATCTATCTATCTATCTATCTATCTATCTATCTATCTATCTATCTATCTATCTATCTATCTATCTATCTATCTATCTATCTATCTATCTATCTATCTATCTATCTATCTATCTATCTATCTATCTATCTATCTATCTATCTATCTATCTATCTATCTATCTATCTATCTATCTATCTATCTATCTATCTATCTATCTATCTATCTATCTATCTATCTATCTATCTATCTATCTATCTATCTATCTATCTATCTATCTATCTATCTATCTATCTATCTATTTATCTATCTATCTATCTATCTATCTATCTATCTATCTATCTATCTATCTATCTATCTATTTGTCCATCTATATATCTATTTTTTTATTTTTCAGCATTTTGCAATGTAGCTGTTAATATGGATGATGTTGCTTTACATATTTCCCAGTATAATAAACAATTAGTATCCTTGGATTTATGGAAGGCACATTTTCTGTCCGCTCATGGTCTAATTGCCTTATCGGAATGTCATGATTTAGAAGAAGTGGATTTCGGTTGGTGGTAAGTTGAATCAAACTTTATAAACCCCTAATTGTTATATAATCCTAAAAAAATCTCTAGTTTACGTGAGGCTACTTTGGGGCGATAGTTTAAAGGAATTTTTAACGAAATGTCCCAAACTAAAGAAATTGTTTTTAGCTGCTGTTCGTGGTTTAACCGATCGTGATTTAGAATATATTGCAAATTTATGTCCCAACTTGGAACAATTAGATCTAATGGGTGTTTTGGGTATATCCAAAGAAAAATATTATGAGTAAGTTTAAATTTATTTATTCAAAAGTTATAAACTATCATTTCTTTTCTTTATAAATTTCTAAGTATTTTACAAAAATGTAAAAAATTGCAATTAATGGATCTAAGTTTTTGCGATAATATAATGGATTATGAGGTAAGTTAAAATATTTACTACTTTTAATATAGATTTCCATTTTTTCTTAATTACTGTTAATTAATTTAATAAATATTGTTTTAATTTCAGGTGGCTATGTGGTCTCGTAATTTTAAAGTGAATATCAAGTGTTGTCATGTACCTAACGATTTTAGATAAGATTTTTACTAACAAAAAATTTCAAATAAAATATTAGTTAAATACATTTGTAACGAAATTTCTTTATAACCTATAAATTTAGTTTCTAAAAAAATGTTATTGTATGTAGTTAGTAAAAGAAATATAAAAATACTAAACTAAAATGTTTTTTAACTTCGCAATATTTTTAAATATCCTTATTATTGATAAAATCTACTGCCAATATTTTACAACTGTTATTTTCAGCGCTTTCTCTCCATTCAAATTCATTAAAATATTTTTTTATTTAATTTTAAATATCTTAATTATAACAGTAAATTTCTTCATTCACCTACTACTAATTTTTACAACTGTGTCAATTTATTCATTGACAATTCTCTTTGTCTCTTGCTCTCTTTTCATAAACAACTGTTAATCTATTACATTTCGTTACAAAAATTCTTTCAGTTCAGTTTTTTTGCGTGTACGAATAAGAACATCAATTTTTCCCAACACAAAATTGGATAAACAATAAAAAGTATTAAATAAATTCCTTAACATAAACACAAGTAAACAAATTGTTAATAATAAAAAAACGTTTATGCAATGAATATATGAAACATATACGTTAAATTATAAAGTGTAATCAACCAAAAAGATTATCGGTGAAATTTTCTTAAGAAAAGAACTCGAAAAAATATAATTAAGAACAAAAAAGAGAAAAAAAGGCAAAATTGAAAAACGCACAGGTGAAAACAGAGAAGAAAACAAAATGTCAAAACAATTTATTTCGTGTTTTGTTATTGTTTTGCAAATTTACAGTGTTGCTCATTAAGTGTGTGCCGACAGGTGCCTTCTGGGGGGATTAAAAATAGTACCAATACCAAATTTATTTGTATTGAAATAACCATCATTTGTTTTGGATTTTTTGTGGTTGTTTTAAGGGATTATCTTTATGTTACCTGTAAAATTACAGATTTTTGTGTTTTTAATCTGTGGGATTGTGTTAAATTATAGGTGTTGCCAGGTATTCATACTACAAAAAAGGGGAGTTTATGAAAATTTCATAGAATATGATATATTTTAATTGAAAAAAGAAAATTCTGAACTAAATGATGTAAAATATTCGTCGTTTTATTGACATCATTTCCACCAGAAGTTAAAATTATACATATATTTGTTATTTTTTAAGTTTTCTTATAAAATAATTTTAATGGGCAGAATACCGGTTAAAAAATAAACCTTAATTATCACACGTGAAAATTAAGTCACAAGTTCTTTCGAGAAGTTTCCGATTTAAAATCAATAAAATCGTTCCATATATAATGGTGATATGAGCAATAACCCTAAACAAATCATGATTAGCTTTCTTAAAAAACTCTATTAACTATTTCAACATATTTTGTCACATGGTTCAAAATTATTAGAATCGATGCGCCCGCAAAAATTCATATACTCTAAAAATGGATTAATAACTCCCTCTAGAATATCGCTATTACCACAAAATTTTGCATCTGTACATATATCTAATATCAATAGTAATTGTATGACCAACTGGATCGATCAATAACAGATCATAACTCCCATATAAGGTCCACTTTCGGAAATCAATTAAATGAATATACAAATTATTTAACGAACAATTTTCCGGATCGGCTTCTGAAAATCAATTTATTGTAAATAAATCATGAATTAATAACGATATCGGAATATAATTGGCATATATGAAAACCATTTTTGAAATTTTTATACATATTCGTTGTGTTAATAAAAAACTAGCTCATAGGTGAAGAAAGAATTTTAAAAATAAAATATTGACTACATAATCATTATTCTAAGCTCAAATATAATAAAAATATTTTTCTGCTCCTTTCAGGCCAGTGTGTTAACTCATATATCGATTGCAAATTATTTAATATTTAAACATGCATAACTCCTGTATTTCATGGGTTAGGTCCCTCAAACACTTATCCAAACACTGTATTCAAAATTTAATGTGATACAATTTGTCCCTGGCTCTCAATGGATTAATGATTTGCTTCGTAATAAATATGATTTGAAAGCGGTTTCAGAGATCTTTCGATTGATATCCATATTGACTATTTCCGATAAATAGTAATAGAACTGAATAATTGCATATGATAAAAATCAATATTTTCTTAAATATTAATCTTTAAACATACATAACTTTCGCATTTTATGAGTTGGGACATTCAAACATATATGGGTTATTGATATAGATTATATTATATATCAAACGAGAGGTTTTTCAGAGAAATTTCGATTGAAACTCATAATAGTTGAGATATGACCAATTCTATATCAAAACTGGGGAAACCTATGACTTGTGCATCTGATTATAGGACAAAAACATTTTCGATTTTTGTGGTCAGACGAAAAAGGACTATCATGTGTTATCATGACTGTTTTGCGCAAATATTTATCTATTTTATTTATAAAATTTGTCATATTTTCTAATAGAAAAGTACAAAAAATCCTTTTTAACAAAAAAATTCCCACTAAATTTCCACTTTTTTACCCTCTACTCATATTTAGTACTAAAACAATACAACCCTGCAAGGCCGACGTACGAATGACATTTCAAATGTACAATATCCCAATTTTTTTTATTCTGCTGACTTCGTTTGTCCTACCTTTTCTCTTTAGACAAGTCGTTTGAGGAATTTCACTGAAATGCGTTGCAATTTCAATAAATTTTTATGCAAAAATTGCTATTGAACGGGAATAAATAGAAATAACTTGAATAAAGTGTGCTTAACAATAATAAAAACTAAAAATCAATAGCAAATAAATGAAAAACTAGTGAAAAAAACCGAAACGTGGTAATACACGAATAAAAGCAGAAAAAAATTAAAACAGTTTTTTTTTTAACTAAATTTGGTATAAAACAAATTGAAGTGAAGAAGCAAAAATTCAGAGAACGAAAAAAAGAGTCAATTGAGTGAGCCAAATAGCAGAAATAAGAAAAAACGAGCGAAGAAGTGCAAAAAAAATTAAAGAAATATCAGAATAAAATCAGAAGTGGAGTTATAGAAATAGAACAAATAGAAAGAAGAATTCTTTTGTTTGTTCGTTGCCAATTTTGCAAAAATTAAAATTCAATAAAATAAACGGGTCATAGTTACAGTGCGTAAGAGTATTTCCTTTTAGCAAAGAAAATTGTAACAAAAAAAATAATGTTTTAACTTAAGAAGCAAATTATAAATGAAAATATTTAACTTCTCAAATTAAAGCCAAGTTCTTGTGTAAACGGCCGTGGCCAGTTTTGCTTAATTTTGTCATTTTTTTACACATTTCTGGGAACACGCCTTTTTTAATATTTCGATAATTAACGAATGAATATCTTTAGTGCATTGCTTCGTTTCATAATTAAAATTTTATATTTTGTGATGTGTTGATTTGTTTCCACTAAAAAAAAAATACTAAATCATATTAAAACTTGTTCTAAAACTGCTAAACCAAATAAAACAACAACAACAATAATAACTACAGCAAAAAAACTAAAATTATTTGACGTTAGTGTAGACGTCGACGTTAACCGTCACCTTCATACACAACAGCAGCAACAACAACAACAACAACCACTACAAAATAACATTGCAAAGCAGCAACAAAATTATCAAAGCAGCAATCACAACAACAACAGCAAGAAAAATACTGCCGTTTGCTAACTAACTAATAACAACAATAATAAATAAAAAAAAAAATAGAAAAAATAAAACAAAAAGAAAAATAGAAACAAACCTGTCAAAAAAATAAACGTCATTTAAACTTGACTTTTTTTAACAACAAACCGAGCGCACTACAACCAAAACAATTATAATTCCAACAAAATGGATGAAGATGACAATAATTTGGACAACAATCGAGCTATTATAAGTGGTGGCGAGGAAGAACCTCAAGAAGAAGAATTTGATGATGACGATGATTTACTCGACACCATAGAAGTAACGGTGACCACAGATGGTGCACCCTTACCACGTGATGACAACGAAGATATTGAAATAATAAATTTATCACCACAACAAGCCGAACAACAACAACAAGCAGCAGGCAATTTGGCGGCCGCTAACACTACTCACGACAATACACATGCTCCTGCGTTACTCAATTTAGTGAAGATTTGCATAATGGGCCTTGGGATAGAGATGAAATTGAGGACTCTATTATGGCACAGTCATATGTTGGACCTTCCACCTCTTCACGAGCAAATGCTTTAATTTCAGTTATTTCCTCCTCCTCGGCTAATAGCGCTGAGGGAGCGGCAGCAGCCAGCAGTAGTGGTGGTGGTGCAGTTCCCAGCTATTGTTTTGATACCTCCTCATTTTGTTCCCGTACACGCAAAGAAGTTGCTGCTCTCATTGTGGCTGAATGTTGCAGTGGTGGACCAACACCCGATTTGAATTACATTATGGATAGATTTTTTAATCCCAGCACACCGATCGATAATCCCGATAATATTTCATGGATACGTTGGCTCATTGCTGGTGGCCGTACTATAAGCGATTTTGTGAAAATTGGTAAGTAGATAAAAATTTATTAAATTACTATATAAATTATTGTTTTTAATTAATTGTTTGCGACGAAACAAATGTTGTATGAAATTTACATTTCAAATTTGAAGTATGTAGTTGGATTATCTTAAACTTGGTGTAAAAAACAGGTCTTTTTAAAGACTTTAAAGGGTAGACCCTGAAGCTCTATGGTTTAAAAGTTTGGAAGGGATTTCGTTTTTTTTTTATTTAAAAATTTAATTAATTTATTGGTCTATTTAACGAATCCAATGAAAATGTTTAATTTGAATACATAAGAAAACGTCGAGGATGAATTTTTATTTACGACTCTGTCGCATACAGTTGACGACGTCTGAATGTTAAAGCATTGGAAGTCCATCCCCATCCCAGAGAAAACTATTTTTAAAAACAATTTTTTTTGTATAAATTGTGCATTGAAAGTTCGTTCAACATATTATGAGTATCTGCTACAAGAACAGTAAGGGTTGTTTTCCCGGTCATTTGACTGAAACTATTGATGGAATTATCCGTCATTGGATAGGAAAAAGTCTCTGTTAAGTTCTAAAAGGCAATATGAAAAATTTGATAAAAACTTATTTGTACGTTTGACAATAGTGGATCTTTCCATCAATAGGGTCAGTCAAAGAATCTTGTAGGGTTGTGTCTGTGTTAAATTATGTTCACATATTTGAAAATTAAAAAAATAGGGTTGTTCTCTAACTGAAACCAGGAAAAGTGCAAATCTGGAATAATCGTACAGACCAATTTACCTCCCGCCACCCATTGTTACAACAACATCTGGATGTAGATCTGGATGCTCATTATCAACATGGATTCTGTCTAAACAGAGCACAACAACAAAAGTTTTAAACCGCCATCACAATACAATGTTGCCACAGCCTTAATCAAGTCCGACCATGTCATACGGACGGAGCAGTTCCCACTGGGATGTCATCAGAGAAGCTATCCCAACCATCCAAATGATAAATTGAACAAAGACAAGAAAATGTTCGGTATAGTGTGAGATTATCAAAATTTGAACGGTAGACTTGTATTATAGAATTTTCCAGAGCCAGTAGTTATAATATCTTTCTACACGTGCGACCAGAAACGAAAAGGAGCTGCTCAAGGGAATTTGCATACACAAAATGTCAGAAGCTCATTTTCTAAATAAGGGCCCTTATTTATAACAATTTATCAAAGGTTTATAACAGAGTTTTTCATACAAAATTCTATAAACCTTTGATAAGTTATGAATACGGCAGAAGGTCTATAATGATCATTTAGAAGAAATTAAAGAATTAAGAGTTAACCAACATTTTAGTTAGAGTCCAGTTTGCAAATATATATTTACTTTAACATTTCGGCAAATATCTAAACTTTTTTCACAATTAAAAACATGATGTTAT